>NC_085876.1:31801878-31806878 GCF_034702125.1 Engraulis encrasicolus
TGCTGTTTGGGAAACGTTAATTGTTATGCTCTTGGTCAGACCAAGTCTCCAAGAGAGTTGAACGTTGATGATAATCAGGCTACTGGTGAGGCAGCCAAGAGGAACTGGACAGGAGGAAGAGGAGCTTAGTGGAGTTGTAGAGTAGCCTGGGAAATCCCATGCTGCTTTGCACAGCCATTCTGATCTGAAAGACAGCATGGCAGCTGTGTAGGTGCCCAACGCGTTCCGCCTGCCCGATCCGTTCCCTTATGACTTTCACGTTTTAAATGTTTATTTTGCAGCCGCCAGAACATTAGCACAAAGAGAGATGTTATATATGAAGAGTTCAGATGCAAAACCCCCTAAGTGCCTTTTCAGAAATTAACAATAATTAATTTTTATTTAATACAAAACTATTAAAATTGCATATTTTTTATTTTATTTATGTAATATAACTATTTATATGTATTATCAAGTACATGAATGTAAACCAATCCAACAACCGGTTCTCTAAAAATATAGAAGTGCAGGTCTTCAGAAATGGAGTTAGGGGGTTTTGCATCTGAACTCTTCATATTTATATTATACCTTTACTTTATATCGTTGTTTTACATCAAATGCTGTTTGTCGCTGTAAATAACGTGATATTGTGCTCTGAATAGTTTGTTGGTTAGCTGACCAGTTGGTGACCTTATTTAGCGTTTCTGTGACTGTTCTGTATTATTATAAAACAGACAGTTTAAAACGCAAACTTCCTCCTGCAAAATGAAAGAAAGCCCATTGGGAAACTCCAACTCCCATTGTCATTGTGACACAGCACTCCACAGCACACAAGTGAACACTGCACACTGCACACAACGAAACTGCATTTATGCCTCACCCGTGCAAGGGGGCAGCCCTCAGTGGCGCCCCATGTGGAGCAGTGCGGTGGGACGGTACCATGCTCAGGGTACCTCAGTCATGGAGGAGGATGGGGGAGAGCAGGGCTTTGAACCGTTATTTTTTTCCAAACGTTCCGTTCCGAACAGAAACGGAATTATAACGTTTCCGGTTTTGAGTTCCACCAATAAATTGACGTTCCCGAACCGGTTAGAACCAAAAAATATTGTTCCCGAAACGGTTAATTTCGTTCCTGTCAGCTGATTACTCCCAATAGCCTAACTGACGTTAACCAAGAAAGACGGAAGTGCAAATGAGTCAGCCTACATTCAAAACTGCTTATTCAAGCGGATGAAAAGAATATCCTCCAGAATTTTGTCATTCAGGGACGACCTAAGCGGAGAAGCAGAGAATAAACCTCAATTATGAAAATGTGCGCTCTATGCTGACTTGGGTTACGGGGAGCACTATGATGGACATTGTGAGTTTGTGCATATTTGAAGCGGCCATGGATGCCCAATAACGCCGAAACATTGTCGATGCGCTTTACACGCGCTTCCCTGCAATGTCTTACAATAATGCAATGCAAACTCTGTCCTTTTGTATGACAGTGGTTTCTCTTAATTAAGATGTGGAGTGAAGACTGTAATCTACAGCTCTCTCTCCATTCAGTCAGAGAATGTCTGATGTCACACAAGACGTGAACCTCAGCCGTCATGGTAACGTGCGCAGGAAAATATATATTTTTTTTGTTTGTTTAAGGAACAGTATTAACCGGTATTAACCGGTTACCATTATTTTTAAATAAGTGTTCCCGTTCCAGAACATAAAAAATAATAACGTTTCCGGTTTCGTTTCTGTTCCCTGTAAAATACAAAAAGTTCCTGGTTTTCGTTTTCGTTCCTTGAACCGGTTCGAAGCCCTGGGGGAGAGCACTGGTTGATTACTCCCCCCACCAACCTGGCGGGTCGGGAGTCGAACCGGCAACCTCTGGGATGCAAGTCTGACGCCCTAACCGCTCACCCATGACTGCCCAGAAAATAAACACTTAAAACGACAAAGTAAAAAAATAACGGAACAGATCAGGCAATTTCTCTTCCGTATACGTCATACTGCGCATGTGCAGTGTGCAAAGGGAACGGATCGGGCAGGCGGAACCCGTTGGACACCGACAAGCTGGACTGAACACAGTGGCCTGAGCGAGGGAGCCAAATAGAGAGCAGGGAGGGGAGGGGAGGAAATACGGTGGCGCGTAATACTCGACAAGTGGAAGCTAGCTTGTGGTTTATTTTAATACAACTGACACGATTGGCTATGGGCTTCCCTTATACCAAATTAAACATTCGAAAAGAATGCAGTCAATAACAGTAAACAACCGTTGGCAATCGTAAACCACACCTCCCATAGGTGGTCCCCGGACCATATCTCACTTGTGATATGGTATGGTGTGAACCAGGCAGGTTGTAGAGGGGTTGCAGTGGGGGACGGAGAATTTGGGCAGAGGGACAGTGGCATGGGGGTATTGGAGAGGTAGCAGAGAGGAACTAGGGTGGAGGTTGAGGTTCTACCTAGACCTAAGTTACCAGGGTGGTTGAGGTGGTGCCAGTGTTTTTTCAGGGGGGCACATAAATTGGCAAAAGAGATGTAATTTTAATGTTCAGAATATATAATATACAAAAATGTATATCATCGTGGTTTGAAATGAGTATATTAAGTCGTTGGCAGTTCAGCACAGGGGCCATAACAGGGGCCAAGAGAAAATCTGCAGGGGCCCTGGCCCATTCTGGCCCCTGTCTAAAGTGTCCCTTGAGCTGTAGGAGCTTAGGAGCGATGTAGCAGTGAAGTAGATGGGGACTGGAGGGGATGGATAGGACATCAGTGAGGTTGCGCCTGTCAATCATGATCGAACCAGGACCCAATACATACAGTACAATGTAATGAGGACCCAACTCTGGGCCCCCCCCCCCCTCTCTCTCTCTGGGCACGGTACGACAGACCACTTTGTCCCACGACCCCCCCTTAGTCAGCTTCCCTGGAGGAGGGATTGGAGCTTAGGGGAGGCAGAGGAGGAGGTGAAGGAGGAGGGGGGTGAATGGGAGCATTGAGGGATGCTGAAGGGGTAGCGCAGGGGAACCAGGGGAGAGGGATAGGAGAGCAGTGGGGTAGCGGTCACTTGTGATTCACATTTAACCTTGACTAGGGAATCCGCATCTGATGCTCAGCTGCTCTGTTGAATGAGCCATTTAAACAATGCAAAAGTATAAGCAGCTTTCCCGCTTTCTCTGACCTTACTTTCTTTCTTTCTTTCTTTCATAGCCTCCATCTCACTTTATCCCTCACTCTCTCTCTTCCTCTCTCACTTTCCCCCTTCTGATTACCTTTCTCTATCTTGTGTCAATCTATCCTCTTTCTCTCACTCTTTCATGCCCTCGTTTTGTCTACCCCTCTCTCTTCCTCGCTCATTTCCCCTCTTTAATTCACTTTCTCCATCTTCTCTATTGGTTTCTTTCTCGCTCTTTCTACCACTCTCGCCCTGTCCCTCACTCTCTCTTCCTCCTCTCTCCTCTATTTCTCTCTCTACTTATTGGATTCTTTCTTCCTTATTCCCTCACTCACTCTATTTCGTCTGTGTCATTGTCTGACTATACCATTCTACTCCTCTTTTGCAATCTCTCCTTATTTATTGGTCTCTCTCCTCTTTCTCTTCCTCTCCCTATTATCTCTCTCTCTGCTCTCTCTCACACACACATCTACGTACTGTATATCCCTTATTATCCCTCTCTCTCTCTCTCTCTCTCTCTCTCCCTCCCTCTCTCTCTCTCTCTCTCTCTCTCTCTCTCTCTCTCTGTCTCTCTTATCCATCTCTCGCTCCCTTATCCTCCTTCTCTATCTATCCTCCTCTCACTGACCCAGCAATAAGTTGCCTGTTACGATGCGGCGGCATGGACCGCCTGCCGTCCGTCCCCCTACCACCTGCACCTCCACCTCCACCTCCACCACCGCCCCCTCGGCCACCGCCACCTCAGCCACACCGCCCTCCGCCACCACCTCAAGCCATGGCTGGACTGGCCATAAAGCATACAGGGCATTTGCCCGGGTGGCCTGGTATATCCCTTAGTGTAGTGGTATCAGTCCTCTTGCCGGTACAGCTGACCTCTCTGAGTTATTTGTTTTTGCTGTTGTGGTCGAAATAGCTCGTAATAGATGACTAAAAATGTTAGCATGGACTTTATTGTGCCTGGCACACTGGTCTTGGCAGAATATGTTTCTCTCTCTGGCTCGGCCGTGTAGCAGACGAGTGCCCTACCCAGGGGCGGAGCACCGGTGTTGTGATAGGGGCGGCAGGAGATGTGTCAAAGGCCCCCCTTCATCACATGTCGTGCTGGAGTCTGTCATTGTAATGGGGTATAAATGAAATATATTATAAGCATAATAGTTGATAAATACTTTGCTGTTCAGCATAGAAATGTGCACGTTAATGCCGTTGGGCCCAACGAAATATCATAGAAGGCGCCCCTGTGAGATCGAAAGCCATTGGCTTGGGGGGCCCCCCAAGTGGTGAGGCCCGGGGTTCTTGGCCCCCATGCCCCCCCCTCTGCTCCGCTCCTGGCCCTACCCATTAGCGCCACGGTATAGCGCCAGGCCAGGCACTCGTAAGCGGCCGACCCAGGTTTGATTTCGGCTCACCTCGCGCACTCTGCTGGCCTTTCCCCGTCTCTCTCTCCCAACTCCTTTCCTGTCTCTCCTCCATTGTCCTATCTCCTGAAAAATGAAGGAAGCGAAGGACAGCACTCTTCAGATGTTTTCTTTGTTTATTCGCCCACGAACGTTTCGGGCAGAGCCCTTTTTCAGCGTGTAATGGCAATTGCCATTGACATGCTGTCACAATTTAAGCGATAGTGTGAGCTCATCTTCTCCACTTTTGAACTATCTCCTGAAAAACTAATGAAGGATAGTTTATAAAAAAAATTAAAAAATTAAAAAATAAAAAGAAAAGAAAATGCCCGACCTGATTTTTTCGCCCCAGTCCAGCCCTCCGCCCGCCAGTGTGAGGCGCGAAGGCCCCCTGGAGAGGGGTGACCGCTGTAATCACATCGACTCTATCTGCAGGACCGACCCCAGCGCAGCGCAGCACAGCACAG
>NC_085876.1:31811878-31824378 GCF_034702125.1 Engraulis encrasicolus
GGTATTATGTATTTCTCTGGTCATCGTGTAATGACTGACTGGTAGTGTTCATACACTGCTATGTAGTGTGTATTGAGTTGAAGACGGAGTTTGCTTTTATTGCTCATGTTAGATATTTTGGAAACGTAAGAGCCTTTTGCACACAAGATGCTGTGTTTGGAAAATCGGGTTCTTTGGTTAGCCCGGTGCGTTAACTGTTATGAAAATGTGCTTTTTGAAAGTGAAAGCCCATTGGGAAACTCCAACTCCCATTGTCATTGTGACACAGCACTCCACAGCACACAAGTGAACACTGCACACTGCACACAACGAAATTGAATTTATGCCTCACCCGTGCAAGGGGGCAGCCCTCAGTGGCGCCCCATGGGGAGCAGTGCGGTGGGACGGTACCATGCTCAGGGTACCTCAGTCATGGAGGAGGATGGGAGAGAGCACTGGTTGATTACTCCCCCCACCAACCTGGCGGGTCGGGAGTCGAACCGGCAACCTCTGGGATGCAAGTCTGACGCCCTAACCGCTCACCCATGACTGCCCAAGTGGAGTGACAACCGTGTCAAAGCGATCAAGAAAAACTGTAACATATTACAGATGCACCGGATCCTGATTTTTAGGATCCTGTCGGATACCGGATCCTCTGCTTAAGATCCTGCCGGATCCGGAACCGGATAGGCCTACCGGATCCTACGAAAGGGTTGAAACACATAGCAAACTCGCACACGTGGGCCCTTTTTATTACGTTGGCACAAACTATTTTTAAGACTCATTGGCTTACTGCCACACTGCCTTCAACGGCCGCTTAAAAAGGGCTTTCACTCCATGCAGCGATTGGGGTTGTGAAAGACTGACTGAAAAGCCTAGGCTACGTAAAAAGTAGAGATGCCCCAGATCCTGATTTTTAGTTAACTGCCGGATACCGTATCCACTGCTTAAGATCCTGCCGGATCCGGATAGTCTGAAAAACCCTATTATCCTGCCGGATCCGGAACCAGATCTTGGATCCTGTACATCTCTATAACGTATACATCCCTGATGCAGTAATGCTCTTGTCTATGGAGAAAGGACATTAAAGTGTGAACAGCTCATACATGATATATCTTACATTAACATTGGTGATGGTGGTAAATATCACTGAACAATGAAAAATCTCTGAGAATGGGTAACAATACGTTTTTTAAACAGACACCTACAAATGCCACGCACTGGGTAGCTGCAACAGTTTCCAGGCAGCCTAGGTTTTTAGCTCAGTGTCACAAAGTAAAGCACCTTCCATCTGGGAATGGGGGGAGAGAGAGAGAGAGCACAATTCCATTCAGCTGACATTTGGAGAAGTGCAGCTAGTTCCAGTTAAGCAGAGTAAGGCAGCAGTGCTTCAGCACACCTGCACACCTGCTTAGAGTCGACACCCACTAACACACATACACACACACACACACACACACACACACACACACACACACACACACACGCACACACACACACGGGCACGCACATGGATAAACGCGAGCACACACACACACACACACACACACACACACACACACACACAGGCAAGCACACGGGCACGCACATGGACGCACACAAGCACACACACACACACACACACACACACACACACACACACACACACACACACACACACACACACACACACACACACACACACACACTCACACACACACACACACACACACACACACACACAGAGGCATGCACACACACACACACACAGAGGCATGCACACACACAGGCACGCACATGGACACACACACACACGCACACACACAGGCAAACACACACACGGGCACACACACACACACACGGGCACACACACACACACACATGCATGGTCACACACACAAAAATACCCAATCTGTCACTCTCTTTCTCTCTCGCACACACACACACACACACACACACACACACACACACACACACACACACACACACACACACACACACACACACACACACACACACACACACACACACACACACACACACACACACACACACACACCCAGTCTGTCACACATACAGCACACGTAGAGTGATCTCTTCTGCCTCTGCCACCCGGTGCAGTGAGGGGTCTGTTTGCTGCAGGCGCAGACAAGTTAACCCCACAGCCGAATAATCCCGTCTCTCTCTGATGGAGGTAGAGAGAGCGAAGGAGAGAGAGAGAGACAGACACAGAGAGAGAGAGTGAGGGAGGGAGAGAGAGAAGGGGGGAGAGAGCGAGGGAGACAGAGACAGACAAAGAGGGAGAGAGCGAAGGAGAGAGAGACGGACAGAGAGGGAAAGAGCGAAGGAGAGAGAGACAGACAGAAAGGGAGAGAGTGAGGGACAGAAAGAGAGGCTGAGAGGGAGAGAGGGAGGGAGGAAGGGAGGGAGAGAGCGAGGGAGGGAGCGAGAGACAGAAAGAGTGAGAGAGAGGGAGGGAGAGACAGGCAGACAGGGAGGGATGGAGAGAGTGGGGGGGACGGAAAGGCACAAAATGAAGCAAAGAGGGATGTAGAGACCAAGAGCGAGAGAGAGAGGAGGGGAGCGGCCTGGCATTACTCCTTCCCCTCCTCCTCCTATTCCTCCTCTTTTCCCCCCCGTCTTCTCTCCACCTGATGAAGCAGGGCCCTCCGCTAAATATGGATGGATGGTGAGAGGAAGGGAGGGAGAGAAGGTGGTCTAGCATGGCTCTCCTCCTCCTCCTCCTTCTCATTATCCTCTTCTTCCTCCGCTTCCTCCTCCTTCTCCTCCTCCTCTTCCTCCTCCTCCTCTTCCTCCTCCTCCTCCTCCTCCCCTCTGGTTGGGGGCTGAACTCCCACTTCAGGTGCTCTGAAATATTGTGTGGAAGGATAGAGGAAGGGAGAGAGGGAGGGAGGCCTGCCATAATTCTCTCCACCTCCTCCACCTCCTCCTCCTCCTCCTCCTCTTCATCCATTGACCACCTCATAATCTCATAATCATCCCACTGTCTCCTCCTCCTCCTCCTCCTCCTCCTCCTCCCTGTTTGGCCCTCCCATCTGAGAAAGCAGGGTACTGCTGCTTAAAGTGCTCTGAAAATGACTCTCATTCCTCCTCCTCCTCTTCCTTCCTCCTCCTCCTCCTATAATTTTACTCTCCCCTTCCTCCTCCCCCTCGTTCTCCTCAGCCTCCTTATCCTCTCCCTTTTGCCCCTTCCTGCTCCTCCTCCTCCTCCTCGTCCCCCTCCTCTTACTTTACTCTCCCCTCCTCCACCCCCTCCTTCTCCTCCTCCTTATCCTCTCCCTTTGCCTCCTCCCTTTGCCTCCTCCTCCCCCTCCTCTTCCCCCTCCTGTTCCTCCTCCTTATCCTCAGGCTTTGCCTCCTCCTCCTCTTTCCCCTCCCTCTCCTCCTCCTTATCCTCTCCCTTTGCCTCTTCCCCCTCCTCCTTCCTCCCTCCCTCGGCCCCTCCATCCGAGGAGGCCGGGGGCTCCGCTCCGCTTAAGGTGCTCTGAAAATGCAGAAAATCACCTCCCATCCCCTGCCTGATATGGCTCCAAGCCCCAAGGCTTCGGGGATAAGATGATTGAGGTGGAATGACAGTGTGTGCTGTGTGTGCATGTGTGCAGTGTGTGCTTGCTTGTGTGTGTGTGTGTGTGTGTGTGCGTGCGTGCATGCGTGCGTGCGCGCCCGCGCGCGTGTGTGTGTGTGTGTGTGTGTGTGTGTGATGGGTGGAGGGGTAAGAGAGAGAAAAAAAGAATGAATGAATGAATGTGTGTGTGGGGGGGGGGCAATATGTGTGCGCATGTGTGTCTGTGTGTCTGTGTGCGTGCGTGCGTGCGTGCGTGCGTGCGTGCGTGCGTGCGTGCGTGCGTGCGTGCGTGCGTGCGTGAGAGAGAGGTGGTGCACAGAGAAGAGGGATTGGGAAAATTGATGGAGAAAAGGAGAGGAGGTAGGAGGAGGAAATACAAAAAATGGAAGATGGGAGATGGAAGAGGAAAAGAGGGAGAAAAGCAGTGCGAAAATAAGCTAAGATAGGGGAAGAAAGGGGGAAGCAGAGTGGGGAAAAAGGAGAGAAATGTATTTGTGCTGAGAGAGAGAGAGAGAGAGAGAGAGAGAGAGAGAGAGAGAGAGAGAGAGAGAGAGAGAGAGAGAGAGAGAGAGAGAGAGAGAGAGAGAGAGAGAGAGAGAGAGGTGCAACACTCCGGCAACTGGCAGACAGGGATTAAGGTTGATAAGAGAGCTAGGGAAATTGAAGTAACGAATCCTTCACCTATCAAGCTTCAAATCAAAACATTTACACTTTAATTGTGTGCCTGTGTATCACAGATAGTTTCATATCAGTGCAAAAATTCCCGAAATGATTGGGAAGTTTTTGTGTGTGTGTGTGTACTGTGTTGTGTGTGCGTTGTGTTGTGTTGTGCAATGTGTGTATGTGTGTGTATGTGTGTGTGTGGGAGTGAGGTGAGCTGGGTTATTCTCTGTGTTCCTTAACGGGAGCGTACATACGAACAAAGTGAAGTCTTATTTCTATGCTAATGCCAGGGGAAATTGACATATAATTAAATTTGGAGATAATTATGCTTACACATATTTTCAAGGAAAACACAATTAAATATTCCCATCTGGTTTATGCTAAACTAAAATCTCTTTTCTTCTCTTGCTCTCCTTTCTTACACTCTCACTGTTATTCACCAAGTCTCTCTTTCTCTCTCTCTCTCTCCACCTCACCCTCTTTTTCTCAATCATTCCCCTGCCTCGAAAGTGTGCACATAGCGATACATGACAAACACACACACACACACACACACGCACAAGCACACACACACACACACACACACACACACACACACACACACACACACACACACACACACACACACACACACACACACACACACTACACTATACACTACACACTCAGCAAACACCAACTTCAAATGGCATAATTTTGCATAATTAATATTTTGTTTGTCATTCACGCGCCCTGCGAGGATAGCTCATAGCATCTGTTGGTTTTCCCTCTGTCTAAACAGAACAATCGCCTCCCTTGTTCTCATCTCAGCAGCCTACGGAGATGGAGAGAGAGAGAGAGAGAGAGAGAGAGAGAGAGCGAGCGAGAGAGAGAGAGAGAGAGAGAGAGAGAGAGAGAGAGAGAGAGAGAGAGAGAGAGAGAGAGAGAGTCAATATATCACAACAATCCACTCTCACGGAACGGAAGATGCATCGGCAGGGGCGGTGACAGCTTTGGTCGGGCCCAGGAAAAAGTCATCTGAAAGGACCCCCCCCCAGCCCCATAGATTCAACGTAATGAGGACCCAATTCCGGGCCTCCTCTCTCCCTGGGCACCTGGACAACTGTCCCCTTTGCCGCCCCCTGTCGACACCCCTGTGCATCGGAGACTCACCCACACACATGCTGTAGCGGCCTAAGGTTCATCTAACATTCTCCTAACGTTCCCCTGTAACCACTGTCACAGTCACTGTTTATGCAGGACAAGCCCTAGTGTCTCCAGACCCCAGTCTCTTTCTCTCCGCAAGAAAACAAATGCATCCTGTTGTAGCGTTGTAACATATGGAGAGGGGACGTTATTCACTGTGCGAACTGAACTGTGTGTGATGATAGCCTTACTGGAACAATGCATGGTGTTGTATACCGTAGTTCTTGCACACTTCGCTGCCATATACATGGGTTCAAAATGTTTGTTTTCCCCTGGCTGCGCGAACCTAGCTGCGCACAACTCAACCTCTGATTGTGGGAAACCGCTTTAGATCAAAACATTTGCTCATGTGGTTGGCTGCCAGTGTCTTGCCCCTCCTCACGACATTGTGTTTACAAACACCGTGAACCCATGTATCGGGCAATTGGTTCTATCATTGATGAGAATATCTTGAGCAAGATTTGAATTGGAATTGCAAAAGTATGTACTTGTCTTTCTATGGCATATAGAGCCCTGTGTGCCTTGTCTTTCAGTTTATTCACTGCCTTATTGAATTTTCCATTGTAATTGATTCTGACGCCTAGTTGTAATGTAATCCAGTAACCTTGTGGTCCTAAACTAAATGGTGATCCGTGGTATCTGGAATTCACTGCCGTGATATCTGGAATTCACCATTCACTGCCATGGCCCAGGTCTGACAGGATATCAAGTTGCATCTTGAGTCCATTCACTGTTGATGAGAGAGGGACTGGATCAGTAGTTCTCAATCTTTTTTGAACAAACGCCCCCTTCACCTCATCGTAAGTCTCCCAACGCCCCCTTAACCTCATTATGAGCCTGCCAACGCCCCCCTTAGTATTAAAAAATAAAATAGACTAATGCCCCCAAATGGAAACTAAGTCCCGCCCCCACACAGCCCTAGGGGCTGTAGCGCCCCCATTTTGTAAAGCTAGGCTAGACCGTCTGCAAAGAGCAATATTTTGGCCTCTCTGTTGAACAGAGTGAGTCCTGTGGCCAATTTTGATGACACACTTGGCTCCTGAATACATTGATTTTATAAAATGTGTTTAACCACCTACACCATTTTTCATTATCATGTAGAACAATCAATTGTGCCAAATACAATCAAAACCGTCAACAAAACGAGAGAACAGTTTGTTTCTGTTGTGGGTATAGTTTTCAATTGCATTTGTAGGGTGTAAATATGATCAATGGTGCAATGATTTGGTAAGAATCTGATCTGGCTTATACACTTGTGTCTATAACAAGCGCAGGTTTCCTCTTTTCCTTTCATATCCTGTGGCTGTCTCCACTGTGCCATGCCGCTACGATCAATCTTATCGCGTTACAACTACTCCAGACCACTAGTGGAATTCTCTTAGAGAAGACATAAAAAAGACTGGCTTCCCATAGAAGGAAAAAAATGCTGCCAATGTAGTGGAAAAAATAGCTGAACCAGAGCTTCACTTCCTGTGAGAATGCAAGAAAATCAGTGAAATGTTCTCTAACAAAACTTTGACCAAAAACATCCAAATCTTTCTGGCCTCCAAATCCAGAACAAACTCCTCCTTATTGTTGGTGAAGAAGAATTGTGCTGTTTTATGTCACCATCTGAGGGACAGTGGGTGACATACATACTGTATACATCTACATGTAAAGTCTTTCAATTCCTATGCAAGACAATTTGTCATGCCAATAAAGCACTTTTTGAATTTGAATTTGAATTGAGAAAGAAAGGAGGGGACCAAGACAGGACAAAGTAAGCACAGTAGAGAAAGACAAAGACGAAGAGGGAAAGAAAGACAGTAAACGTGTGTGAGCCAGAGAGAATGAAAGAAAAAGAGAGATAAATGGATAGAGAAAAGAAAAAAACCCTTAACATTATGAAATCTGAGAAAATACACATCAGATGAAAAGAGATTGATATTGAGGCTAGTTGGAGAGAGAGAGAGAGAGAGAGAGAGAAAGAGAGAGAGAGAGAGAGAACAGATGGCCTTGAAACTTGCTTTCTCATTCCACTATTGCTCTTTGCGGGCCCTAGTGCAGTACAGTGCCACCTGTTATGGAGCTACAGACTGCTGGTGATTATTGGCTAATTGTCTAATGTGCCACAAACGCATCTCATGTCGGTCTGTCACATGTCCCCAGAGCCAGAATTGTTTCGACATGCCGCTAGTCACACAGCACTGATGCGCTTAGACACACACACACACACACACACACACACACACACACGCCACATGGCCTGGCCTATGGTCCTTCTCTCTCTCTCTCTCTCTCTCTCTCTCTCTCTCTCTCTCTCTCTCTCTCTCTGCGTCTGCGCGGTGTGGGTGGAGCTTGTGAGTGTGTGTGAGAGCGAGTGCTGAGAGCGGCCGCTGTGCCAGGGTCTCTGATCCTTTTCTATCTTTTCTATTTTTCTTTCTTTGCCATGTTTACTACTTTACTTACGCGTTGAGTGGTGTTGTTTAGTGGTTCGTGGGTTTCGCGGTTTTGTGGAGTGATTTCTCGCACCGGGGCGCCCTGCCGTACAGGCAGGATGGCGGCCTCAGGTAGAGAAGTGTTTGAATCTCTGACTCGGCGCCATAGGGTCAAGATTAACTCCAGCGCAAGTGTTCATGATTGCAGTTTAGCAGTGGGAGAGGTGGTTGGTCACGATAAAATACTCTCTGCCGCTCGGATGAACAGTGCGGTAGTTTTGTTTTTGGAAACTGTGGAGCTCGCAAACTCCATTGTGGAGAAGGGTGTGGTTATCAATGACATATTCACCTCTGTTTTCCCCTTATCGACACCATCAAAAAAAGTGATCATATCTAATGTGCCCCCCTTTGTCAAAGATGAGTTTCTCACAAAAACTCTGTCCCGTTACGGAAAGTTAATTTCGCCCATTAGGAAGATCGCAATTTCCACTAACTCTGCACAATTGAAACATGTCGTGTCCTTCAGACGTTTTGTCTATATGACGTTAAACAATAGTCGAGAGGATCTTGACTTGACGCTGAATGTGACTGTGGATGGATTCGTCTATCCTATTTATGTCTCGTCTAGCGTGATGAAGTGTTTTGGATGCGGTCAAAATGGTCATTTAGTGCGGTTATGTCCTGAAAGAAGAGATGATTCCACTACCGGAGGTGTGGGGAGGGAGGGTGCCCCTTCTGAGGAGGCAGAGGGGAATTCTACTGCCTCGAATGCTTCTACTGCCGCTAATACTAACATGGAGAGGGGTCATGAAAATGGGGAAGGTACGGTGCCACCGCCGGAGGCCTCCCCTCCTCAAAGCTCACCCGCGGGTTTGGTTGAGGAGGGCAGTGCTCCGACGGAGCCAGCACAAAGCACAGTTGCACCAGCTGATTGCGTGGCTGAGGATGAGGGGGATAAGTCGGATGACAATGATGCTGAGGACGAAGGTTCTCAAATGGAAGCAGAGGAAGTATCCCCAATTTTTAAAGTGCCTAAAAATAGACAGAAGAGGAGGCGGAGCCCACCTCTAAATGAAATAAAAAATAAAACGGCCAAGGTGACCAGTAAATCTGCAAACTTAAGAAGTGCAGCCAGGGAAGTTGAAACGGAAACAGAAAGCGAATTTGACTCGGACTGCAGCATTAACTGTAGTATTCCCACGAGTGGTTTTGCTTCCCAAGTGTACACTGTAGAAGACGTGAAAAACTTCCTAGCCCGAACTAAGCATGCTAAAAACGTCCAAATTGAACAGTATTTTCCGGATGTTGAGCAGTTTTTGACCAAAGCAAAATTGTTCATAGCAGATGGTCTGGTTAACAGACGAGAATATCACCGGTTACGCAAGATTATTACAAAGGTGCATAATCAGCTGTATGGCACTGATGAAGATGGAAACGAGCCTATTTGAAAACATTATGTTTATGTTTCTTTTCCTTTTAATTTTGCTCTTCATGGGTGAGGTTCGCATTGCTTCCTTGAATGTGAACGGGGCAAGAGACCCACTTAAAAGAGCAGAGCTTTATGAACTGTTAAAGGTGAAGCGCCTCGACGTCGCTCTCCTGCAAGAGACGCATAGTGACTTGGTTAACGCTGCAGAATGGGGTTTAGAATGGGCCGGGCTCTCTCTGCTAAGTCATAATACTTCTGTTAGTGGTGGTGTTGCTATATTATTTGCAAATAATTTTATGCCAATTTCCTATGAGTTGTTGGAAGTAATTCCAGGAAGACTACTTAAAGTTAGAGCACTTTTTGAGAATCATGTGTTAAATATAATTTGTGTATATGCTCCTACTAACGCGTCAGAGAGGGTGGAGTTTCTGAGTCAGTTATCCACCCTGATAGCTGGGTGTAGCAGTGATGAATATCTTTTTGTTGGTGGCGACTACAACTGTACAGAAAGTGATATTGACAGAAACCATTCAGAACCACACATGCTGTCACGTAGAACACTTATTCAATGCATTCACACACATGATTTAAGTGATGTATGGCGAACCATTCACAGAGAACAAAGGCAGTATACCTGGACACATACTCATAGCAACATGATTTCCATGGCTAGGCTTGATAGATTTTATTGTTACAAACATCATTTGAATATTTTTAGAAATTGTGTAATTGTTCCTGTGGGGTTTTCTGACCATTGGCTATTGTATTGTAGTGTCACTTTGAAAGATGTCAAGCCTAAAAGTGCTTATTGGCACTTTAATTCATCCCTTGTCCATGACAAGCATTTCAAGGAGGTTTTTAAAACTTTTTGGGCAGATTTTAAGGGAAGCAAGAGTTCTTTTGTCTCATTACAACAATGGTGGGATGTTGGTAAAATACAAATTCAGCAACTTTGTAAACAGTACACTCAAAACATCACAAGAGACAGAGCCCAGTCTATAGATATTTTGGAGAAGGAACTAAAAGAAATTCAGATGCTGGCTTTCTCTACTGGGAATGAAGATGAAATTAATGATCTGGCTAAAAAGAAGAATGCGTTAACTGAGCTGCTGGGAATTAGTGCCAAGGGTGCTTTGGTCCGTTCAAGGTTTCGGGGTGTAGAGCAGATGGATGTCCCGTCTAAATACTTTTTTAGTCTAGAAAAGAAAAATGGCCAGAAAAGATTTATTCATGCATTAAAATCTCAATCTGGAGCTCTATTGACAGATGATGTTGAAATTCGCAAAAGAGCTACACAATTCTACCAAGATCTATACAGGAGTGAACTCAAGGATGGGGGGTCTGATGGCCTTTTTCTGAGTAATTTGCCTCAGGTTGCAGTCGAGTCCATTCCCGAGCTTGATGCCGTCCTGACACTTGGGGAGCTTGAGAAAGCTCTTCAGGGGATGGAATGCGGAAAGGCTCCTGGCCTGGATGGCATCCCAGTTGACTTTTATAAGTGCTTCTGGTCGGAGATAGGAGAGGATCTGCTTGCTGTGCTCAGTGATAGTGTCACTAGGGGGCGCTTACCAATGAGCTGTCGGTCCTCACGGTCCTCACACTTCTCCCTAAAAAAGGTGACCTCACCGATATCCGCTGCTGGAGGCCTGTGTCACTCCTGTGTAGTGATTTTAAATTATTGTCTAAAGTTTTGGCCAGTAGACTGTCCAAAGTAATGGACCAGGTTATCCATCCGGACCAAAGTTACTGCGTTCCCGGTAGATCAATATTTGACAATGTATCATTAATCCGTGACATGATACATGTTTCTAAACATTTGGGGATCGACCTGGGGTTGGTGTCTTTAGATCAGACTAAGGCCTTTGATCTCGTGGAGTTTAAGTACCTATGGGACACGTTACTTGCTTTTGGATTCAGCGAAAGCTTTGTAAACATGATCAGGGTTCTGTACAATGATGTGGAGAGTATACTGAAAATGAATGGTGGTTTAAGTGCTCCCTTCAAGGTTGGTAGGGGGATACGCCAGGGTTGCTCACTGTCTGGTATGCTGTATTCCTTAGCAATAGAGCCTCTTTTAAATAAGCTAAGGGGGGCATTAAGTGGTGTGGTTTTACCTGAGTTCATTAACCCCATACGGCTGTCTGCCTACGCTGATGACTTGGTTTTGATGGTTAGAGGGGACAGGGACATAGAGGTGACCATTAAAATTCTCAAGGATTTTAATACTGTTTCCTCGGCCAGAGTTAATTGGGCCAAAAGTGAGGCTCTATTGCTGGGTCAATGGGCAGATGGGGCTCCAACACTCCCAGATGGGTTATGTTGGAAAAAAGATGGTTTTGAATATTTGGGTGTCTTCTTGGGGAATGACATTGTTATGCAGAAAAACTGGGAGGGGATGGCTGAAAGTGTGAATGGGCGTCTGGAGAAATGGAAATGGTTATTGCCAAAGATGTCTTACAGGGGACGGGTCCTCATCATAAATAACTTGGTGGCATCATCCTTGTGGCACCGTCTGGCCTGTGTGGACCCTCCACCTGATCTCTTAAACAAATTGCAATCTGTAGTTGTAAATTTCTTTTGGGATACCTACCACTGGGTACCACAACCTATTTTGTTTCTACCAAAAGATGAGGGTGGGCATGGTCTCATTAATTTTCATAGTAGGACTGCAGCTTTCAGATTGCAATTTGTGAAAAAGCTCCTGACTGGGCCTACTGTTGTGGCTTGGAAACTTCTCAGCTGTACTGTTTTAAGAACTTGTGCAGGGTTGGGGCTAGATAAGTCACTGTTTTTAACTGTGCCGCAGAGGGTTGACTGTTCTAAAATGCCTCCATTTTATCGTACCACTCTAAAAATATGGGGCCTGTTCCACATACAAGGGCAGAAGCAAACCAACTCCTTACACTGGCTGCTACAACAGCCGGTGGTGGGGGGTGCGAGGATGGACGTATCCTTATCGGACTTTCCCACTTTTCAGAGGAGGCTCCTCGATTCCAAGATTGTGACATTGAAGGATGTAGTTATCCGGGCAGGAGCTGAGTTCAAAGATGTGAGGAGCTTTGCGGACTCTATGGGACTGAGATGCACGCGTGTGGCCTCAAAGCTACTGGATAAGTGGCGCACTAGCTGCACTGCAGAAGAGTCAAAGCTACTCAAGGACTACAGTGCAGGAGTGGCACATCCAGATGAATTTGATGAGTTTCCTGACTTAAGTCTTTCGCCCATACTTGACGAGAGTAGTGGGTCATGCTCTAAGCCTAAC
>NC_085876.1:31826878-31831878 GCF_034702125.1 Engraulis encrasicolus
GTGTGTGTGTGTGTGTGTGTGTGTGTGTGTGTGTGTGTGTGTGTGTGTGTGTGTGTGTGTGTATGTGTATGTGTGTGTGTGTGTGTGTGTGTGTGTGTTGTGTGTGTGTGTGTGTGTGTGTGTGTGTGTGTGTGTGTGTGTGTGTGTGTGTGTGTGTGTGTGTGTGTGTGTTAAAGGCTCCAAATGTTGATCTAAAGAGACAGCCACTATATCAGTTTTAATATTCAGCCCCAATTCTGGCACTCCTCTATCGAAAGGCAAAAATGAACTGTTTTAAATGTATAGCTTTTGGTGGGACTGCGGCTAAGGGGAGGTGAGAGGGTGGGTTCCGTTGAGATGGGCTGCTTTGTCGAGATGAGCTACCAATAGTCAGGGCCGGATTAGGTAAGATGGACAGGGGCCCCCTAGGCTACAGGTGGCGGTAGGCCCCCGTAGAAGGCAACATTTCTGACAAAATTACATAAACGGTGGCCATTTCCCAAAGTCTAGTGTACGTTTTTCGATGTGTATCAGCCTTCGTAATCATGCAGAGTGATTGGATACTCTTTGGTGAACTCTGCGGAGTATCCATTCACTGGGCGAGACTAATTAGGATTCCAAGGCTCATACACTTCACATTGGGAAATGGTGGGTGTCTTAATCCAAGCTAGAAATGAAGGATAATACGTCTGCCAACTGTGGAGAGGAGTATTAACAAGAGATGCATTTCTCAGTATCGCATCTGCAATTAAGCAGAAATGTTTCTCCCTCCTTTGGCCAATTCGGGGCCCCCTGGCAAGTGGGGGCCCCTAAAAAGCAGCCACATAGCACTAGGCACTAATCCAGCCCTGCCAATAGTCTTCCAAACCCCAAACCCTAACCTACAACTACTGTATGTGCTGCGTTATAATGGCTAGGTGCAGTAGTTCAGTTCGACGATCGCTTCATATCGACACAGTGAGGTTTTTTTCCCAAAAAAAGGCCTTACCTGTGTCTGATTGGCCCTATTTGAGTACATTAGGCACATCCCTTCACTAGAGAGGCCTGGCATCTAAACGTTATGTGGGGGATCGAGGGTGCCTGAGGCTGTGCAAATATATTTGAGATGAGCTTTCTGTCTTTCTCTTTTCTCTTTTATTTTCCTATATTCACATAGCGTGTTATCCTACTATTGCACACGAGGCGTGCGCACGTGTGTGTGTGTGTGTGTGTGTGTGTGCGCGTGCGTGTGTGTGCGTGTGTGTGTGTGTGTGTGTGTGTGTGTGTGTGTGTGTGTGTGTGCGCGTGCGTGTGTGTGCGTGTGTGTGTGCGTGTGTGTTTCTATGTGTGCATTATGCAAACTACATTATACCAGTATGGCAGTAGGCTAATAAAAGGATTTTTAAAAATTATGAGAATAATAAAGTAGAGATTTATCTACAGGATATATATATTTTTAAATCCACCAAAAGCTTATGTAAACCATGTATCTAACTAATTAACTGATGTGTGTGCCTTTGGACATTTGCAACTCACTATCTCCCGTGTGTGTGTGTGTGTGTGTGTGTGTGTGTGTGTGTGTGTGTGTGTGTGTGTGTGTGTGTGTGTGTGTGTGTGTGTGTGTGTGTGTGTGTGTGTGTGTGTGTGTGTGTGTGTGTGTGTGTGTGTGTGTGTGTGTGTGTGTGTGTGTGTGTGTGTGTGTGTGTCTTGGCACACACAATTAGAACACACTCGCTCACTTGGTTCGTCGCTATCTCGCTAACATGACGGAAAATGTGCCATAGCAACGCTGATAATGAAACTGAGTAAAGGTGACACTGAAATTTTATGCATGTGTTTGTGGTGTGTGTCTGTGTGTGTGTGTGTGTTTGTGTGTCTTCATATCTGTGTGTACCTAGTATGTGTATGTGTGTGTGGTGTGTGAGAAGTTGCTAGCTTGAGTGTGTGTGTGTGCGTCCGTGCGTGCGTGTGTGTGTGTGTGCGTGCATGTGCCTGCGTGCGTGCGTGCGTGCGTGCGTGCGTGCGTGCGTGCGTGCGTGCGTGCGTGTGCGTGTGCGTGTGCGTGTGTGTGTGTGTGTGTCAGTGGCGTAGGCAGAACATGTAAATACCGTGGGCCTTTGGAAATTTAGTGTGGACCCCTTTTTTCACTTTAATAACAGGACGAAGTTAATTTTAATCCCTGGCACCGAATAGGCCTATCAGGTCCCTATACGATGCTGCTGTGGAGCTTTGTGGAAGCCTGGAGCTTTGTCTAATTGACTCCTTCATGCATACATGTACAGTATATTTCAAAGCACAGTGTGCTTTGGATGCATGCGTGACTTGAGGCACTGTGCAAAACAACAAAACGTTTTACCATTGACCTCCGCAGTTTCAAGTGCGTGAGTGCGTGAGTGAGTGAGTGAGTGAGAGCAGTGCGCGTGAGGGAGAAAGAGTCTTGCAACCATCGGACAAATTCGGCAAGTTATTCACGGTTTTGTAGCTGGATTTCAACAGGCTTTGACCGTGTTGGCATACTGAACACTGTTCCTCATCGGACGACAGAACTTTAACATAGAGTCGTAGCCTTATTGCAAGAGGCAGACCTATACAGAACGATGAGAAATGTTTGGTATGACAACGCCATATTTAGGCTACGCAATGGACACTAGCCGTGATACCAAAGTTGCTGATATGCCACCACAGGACTACGTAGGATAATAGCCAATATAAATCCAACATCCTACACATTAAAAGCACAACTGTTGCTCATATAACAAAAGGGGATGCTACGAGTCAAACATCAATCACCACGGTGGGTGAAGGCTGTTCCACACACACACGAGCCCACTATCCCTAGATTAGACTGCTTCACCAAAAGAAAGTATTACCTTAACTGCCAGTAGAACAAAGGATTGACACTTCGTGGTCAAATATTCCCTTAATTGCCCTGCACCACTCTGATCGTTTTATAGCCAATGTTAGCTTGTGTTTTTCCATTCTTGGTAGTTTGAAATGAATATCTCCTACCTTGTGCGTGGTGGTAGCCTACATCCAGTCTATTCCTTAGCATTCCATCGGGTAAAGTCATCCATTAATTGCCATTCTTAGCAAAGAACTGTTGAATGTTTAACTAACTTCTGTGACAACAGCAACAGCATTTCTGCAAAACATAGCACTGGCTAGCAAAAACCCGCTGCCAGTTCAAGCGATTGTTTACAGTTATGAATGTGCGTTGCTGCTGGCCAATCAAAATTAAGATAATAAAATAATTCTATCGGGCATGACCAAAAACGACAGCCGCATTGAAGCAGGATGTTGACTTATATTGTTAATGGCTGTTTTATTTTGTTCCTTGATTTTTTTCTGTGTCTTTCACTTATTATTATTATTATTATTATTATTATTATTATTATTACTATTATTATTATTATTATTTAAACATTGATATTGGACACTTCTGATAGCGTGGGCCAGCTGTCAATCATAGTGGCACCGGCCCACTCTGGCCCTTATGTCCCTACGCTACTGGTGTGTGTGTGTGTGTGTGTGTGTGTGTGTGTGTGTGTGTGTGTGTGTGTGCGTGCCTGCCTGCGTGCGTGCGTGCGTGCGTGCGTGCGTGCGTGCGTGCGTGCGTGCGTGCGTGCGTGCGT
Source organism: Engraulis encrasicolus (assembly GCF_034702125.1). Taxonomy (NCBI): domain Eukaryota; kingdom Metazoa; phylum Chordata; class Actinopteri; order Clupeiformes; family Engraulidae; genus Engraulis; species Engraulis encrasicolus. The sequence continues at coordinate 31,830,469 of NC_085876.1, forward strand.
GCGTGCGTGCGTGCGTGCGTGTGTATGTGCGTGCGTGGGTGCCTGTGCCTGTGCACGTGCGTGTGTGTGTGCATGGGTGGTGTACATGGGTGCTTGTGCGTCTGATGGGGGGGGGGGGGGCTATTACAGTACACTGGTGGGGATTTATTTTTCCGTGCGTCTGAATTTCATACGAGAGCGCTGACAGACACTATTATTCACACCCTTATGCCAAGCACGTTAGTCCGGCGTGACAACCACACCAACTCGGACTGTAGTGTAGAAATGAAATCATCATCCTGCCAACACATATGGCTCACAGTAGGCTACCACCACCACCACAATCACCACCGTCGTGGTTGACCACCTCTCTTCCCCGTTCCTGTTGCCGCGCTTTCTTTTGCCAATTCCATTTCAGTCAGCAAGAATAGGCTAAATGTCACTTTAACAACTTCTCTCACCACCACTGCTGCCTGCTTAGTTTTTTTTTTTTTTAAATAAACACACTAATGACAATGTGTGATGGATTCAGGGACTAGTCTCTTTCTCCTCACGTTTGCTTTTGTGATTTTTTGTTTTTCTCTCTCTTTTTTTGCCTCGAGCTGTTTCACAAGATGGCCTCTGTTTTGAAGGGGAGCTGAGTCGGCATTGAATGCAGAGTGCTCAGCTCTTCTAAGAGAACAACAAAGGGATTCTTCGCCATTTAAAAGACTTCCTTGAAATAAATGCCAAAAAAATCCGTAGTTACCTTCAACGTGTAGGATGAAGAAGATGATGACTTTGTTTTTTTCGTCTTCTGTTTGGTTGCCTTCTCCCCCCACACCTTAAAGACATTAAAGTTACTTTTTTTCCAGAGTGTTTTGTCTTTGAATTAGGGAACAAACTCTTTTGAAGAGCCTTTGGGCTTGTTTGTGTTTTGTGCCGAGTAGGTAGCATTAGAAAGTAATAGCGAGGAGCCTTGCTGGAAGTGAAATCCCAACGGACTCACCACCGTCTCTTCTGTCTGCCTCATTTGTTTGTGTGTAGAAAACTTCGGGTGCCTTTGAATTGGCTTTTATTGTCCATTACTGTCTGGTCTGTTGTACTCGTGTCTCACTTTCATTTCCTTGTCCTTCCTCTCTGTCTCCCTCTCTACCAGCCACACTTTTTTATTTTATCGTATTGATTTCTTTCTGTCTTTTTCTTTCTTTCTTTCTTTCTCTCTTTCTTTCTTTCTCTCTGTCTTTCTTTCTTTCATTCTTTCTTTCTTTCTTTCTTATTCCATAGTGCTTTATTGGCATGCATGACAAATAGCCAGACGTCTGTATTGCCAAAGCCATTACGTTTATGAAAACACATTCTCAATCTCAATCTCGGTGTCTCTCTCTGTGTATCTGCATCTCTCTCTCTCTCTCTCTCTCTCTCTCTCTCTCTCTCTCTCTCTCCCTCCCT
>NC_085876.1:31834378-31849378 GCF_034702125.1 Engraulis encrasicolus
ACACAGTGGCTCTGTACTTTTATCACCTCAAATGTTCACGGCACCATTTCCTATGTGTCTGGAACGGATCGAACTAATGGCACAAATAGACCAGACGCGACTTGAGCGACTCCAGCGATGGAAGTAATTGACTTTGTATTGAGTCGCTGGTGACAGAAGAGACAAAAACGATTTGGGCGACTAGAGACAATTTCAGCGACTTGAGAGACAGTTTCCAGTTGCACTTCAGCAAATATTATGCAAATTAGCTATGATGCGGTTCGGCGACGGCCGCCACAGCCAATGGGAATGTTAGAATGCTTGCATTCTGCTTTTAACGGACTCTGTCGCTTCTATCGCTCTTATCGCTCTTGCTGCACAGTCCAGCGATTCTCCGTAGCGTAGCCCCTTAACGCACATCCTTCCACCAGTGGAACGCTGTAATAGACACTGAAAAAGACTTGACTACCATACACAGGGCCGCTGACAGCTTTGGCCGGGCCCGGGACAAAATCGTAAGAAAGGGCCCTCCCATCAATACATTCAATGTAATGAGGAACTAATTCTGGGCCCCACGTTTGCCTGGGCCCGGGACAACAGACCCCTTTGTCCCCCCCTGTCGGCTCCCCTCCATACTCATAGCACTACCACAGTATGACAACGGTATGGTGGAACGGTCTCCCAGAGGCAGCAAGACTAAGCACATCTCTTGCAGCCTTCAAGAAACAACTAAAGACCTTCCTCTTTCGAGAGTATCTACTAGACTAATGCTTGAGCTGGCCTAGCCCCAGGGCAGACTCTTGACATGATGTTTAGTTTAGTTTAGTTTGTGTGTGTGTGTGTGTGTGTGTGTGTGTGTGTGTGTGTGTGTGTGTATGTGTGTGTGTGTGTGTGTGTGTGTGTGTGTGTGTGTGTGTGTGTGTGTGTGTGTGTGTGTGTGTGTGTGTGTGTGTGTGTGTGTGTGTGTGTGTGTACTCGTTATTTACTCTTTATTTACTCTTTATTAAAAAAAAATAAAAAAATAAAACTAACCCCTCTTTGCAACTGCACTTGTTGTTCTGTATATTTCCTGTGCACTTTGTATTTGCTTGTGATGTTGGCTTGATTATGTCCTCTTTTGAAAGTCGCTTTGGTTATAAAGCGTCTGCCAAATGCAATGTAATGTAATGTAATGTAAATCTAATGGTGGGGTGGCGTCCGCGCCAATGTCTTGTCCTGAGCGTTTCGCTCGGAGCGTTATTCCAAGAGCAGTATAATGAAAATGCAAAATCAAAAACTGTATTAAACAAAGCCGAAAAAAGTAAATAAAACCGACAGAGAGGGGACAAACGTTTCGGGTCAAGCCCACCATCAGTGTTCCAAGCTTCCTTTTCATGTAATGTAAATGACAATGCACAGGACCTGTAGTAATACATTACGACTTGGTCATTGCCATTCAAGTAACAGCTCATTTAGAACAGTGGCTGCCTTACTGGTCGCCTCTGGTGTGTTTGCATGGTCAGGATGTTTAGCTGGCTCTTTGAGAACTGCAGTATACCCCCAACCTTTCCTCCACACATGTAAACACACACAAACACACGGCACGCACACACACACACACACACACACACACACACACACACACACACACACACACACACACACACACACACACACACACACACACACACACACACACACACACACACACAGTCAGACATAGGCTACACACACACACACACACACACACACAAACACACACACACACACACACACACACACACGCACACAGACACACACACACACACACACACACACACACACACACACACACACACACACACACACACACAAACACACACACACACACACACACACACACACACACACACACACACACACGCATTACCCACAAAAGAATAGAAAATGGCAGCCGAGAAAGTAATGTCCAATATTGATTCCTTTTTTTTTCTCCCCTCTCCAACCACCCACACACTACTTCCTGCAATTTTTCCACCATAAATCTAGATTAGCTCTAACCATCTCAGGACGCCTGTCCCCTCGTCTACTCGGCAAGAAATTAATGAAATGAACGCCTGACACAGGGGCTGACACAGAGGGGAGATTACACAACGACACCACAATATCGGTTTCCATGGCAGATAAGAGCTATTAATTCCGGCGGGGGTATGGCATAATAAAACAACGTGTAATATGTATGTAGTCGCGTATATGAACCCACATGGCGATGTGATTGTGCAGCGTGCACACACTTTTTCACAGAGTGGATTAGGACCGCTGCTACTGCTGCTGGCCGTGGTGGATACTGCTCCGGTTTAATTAAGCATTCAAAGAGAGAGCTTCATTGAGTCTTGAGCATGTACTGTGGGGGTGAGTGGGTGTTTGTGTGTGTGCGCCTGTGTAACGAGGGAGTAGTGCGTGCGTGCGTGAGTGCGTGCGTGCGTGCGTGCGTGCGTGCGTGCGTGCGTGCGTGCGTGTGTGTGTGTGCGTGTTTGGGTGTGTATTACATTACTGTGAGTATGTGTTCACAAGCAGTCACGGGGACGGAGCTAAAGAGGGGGCAAGCAGGGCATTTGTCCCAGGGCCCAGGGCCCTCCTGTATTGGTGGTGGGGTCCCTATTGTAACCTTGGGAGATTGTATGGGGGCCACATCAGTGTCTTGCCCTGGGGCCCTGTGTGCAATTGTTCCGCCACTGAGCAGTCAGGCAGTCAAGTTCCCACAATGCCCTTTGCTAACACCCACACATACAAGGAATCTGAATTTTTCATTTTTCAATTGTCCTCATGGGAGGTGAAAGTAAGGTACAGATATTTAGTTACATTTTTTCCCCATACAGTTGGGTAATACCAAGGAGAGTTACTATAGGAGGGTTTACAGACGTCATAACAGCGTAGTAGGCCTACAAGTTTGCCGTGAGGGGAGTCACATTTCTTCTACGGACGGTACTGGAGGCATGAAAGTAAAATGCAATGCCACTTCCGCCAGGGTTGGAGTGTGGAACAGTCATAGGACAATGTGAATGTTTGTCAGCTGTCCTTAATTGTCCCACACAATTAATGCTGACCGACAGCTGCAGTTTATTTAGCCACAAACAGAACACTGACAACCGGATATCCTCTTTCGACCGATTTTGCTGAGTTTCCAGATTTTGGGGAGTCACAATTTTTATCCATCATGGCGTCGCACCAACTGACAATGCCAACTGGAGTTACTTTTCCATCCACTTGTGTCCTCAGGCCAAGCCCCTATACTACACCTTGGCCAATGCATTTTCCATCGAGTGTTTCTTGTCCAATCTAAATTCTTTTAGCCTAATAAACTAGCCCAACCCCCTGGCAGTCAATATTTTTTACCTGCGACTGGTCTAGCCTTGATCCATAGTCGTGAACTGCCAAATTGCCCTGAATCTGGCAAACCAATCACAATGCAGAGATTTGTTTTGAATCAAAGCGGGTGGGGTTTTGAGGGAGTGGCGACGAAGCCTGCGATGCAGGGAAAGCACAACAACAAGAAAAATGGCGCTGATTGGTCAGAGCATTGGCCTATAGGCACAGGTACGGTTTGAAAGACAACGGGTTGTTCTCATCAATCTTCGGATGTATCATTCATCGGTGGCAGACTAAAGCTGGGCATACACTGTGCGACTTCTGCCCCGATTTTGCCAGGATTTGGCACTTGCACATCTTTTTGGGAGTCGGGCAGATTTCTTGCTCAATCGCAGGTCAATCGTGAGTCTCGCATCGCGCAGTGTACATGGGGTAACGACAAGCAATTTCGCCTCACGATCGTGCAATCACAGGGTCACAAGGAAATCAGAATTGTTTGAAATCCTGGTCATGCCTTGTGACTAAATTGCACAGTGAAAGCAGTGCTACGACCCGATTTGACACTATACGTGCACAAGTTAATAGGGCCATGCGATTCGTTCTTGAGCGCGTCCTCATCTCCACCTCTAGTGCGCATGTTCCCTCCTCTGCAGACGCGGGAAACATGCCTGTCGTGTCACACAGTCGGACCATTCTGCTCGCATTCGACCGTTGGCTCTTATAGTGAGAGGATGTGAGTCCCGAGATATGAACTTTTAAATTGTGAAATTCCCTCGTGCAGTGTGAGCAGGAGCTTAATGCCGCGATTGAAAATATTGCACAATGTATACCCGGCTTAAGTTAAACATCCAATCTGACATTTAGTCTGGTTTATCGGGCTAAAATTCTTTGGTAATACATGGTGAATGAACAAATGAACATTTGAGATTCAGCTAAATGTCTGAGAGAGCACATGGTCTTCTCGGTTAGTGTCACGCTGTTAATACATTTTCTCTTTCTATTATCTCAGACTGTACCGTGTCAGGGTCTCCACCCACCAGTTTAGAGAACGCACTGCTCGGCCAACATTTGATTGCACTGTTTTCAATGCAACCCCGCACAGTGTCCCCAGTGTCCCAATAGGTCCCCCGACGTCCCCAGATGTCCCTGGATATTGGCTGCCGATTACGGTATACATGGGTTCTACATTTTTGTTTTCCCCTGACTGCTCGAAACTAACTGCGCACATCTCAACTTTTAAAAAAAAGGCTAACGTGGTTGGCTGCCAGTGTCTTGCCCATCCTCATAACATTGTGATGATAAACACGGTGAACCCACATGGATTCTAAATTTTTGTTTTCTCCTGACTGCGCAAAAGTAACTGTGCACAACTCAACTTCTGGTTGTTGGAAACCGCTGTCATAAAAAAAAAATAGCTCACGTGGGTGGCTGCCAGTGTCTTACCCCTCCTCATAACATCTTGTTTACAAACACTGACGAACCCATGTATGGGCTCTATCTTTGTTAGACCCGCCCAATGTTTATCCATGCTCTGCTGTAATGAAGTTGACCATTAGTTGTTTTTAGCATGTCTGCACCAGTGTGCAGGGTCCGGCATTTTCGCAACCAATAGTGCTCCGCAGTGCTGTCGAATCCAGTGTGCGAAGGCCCTCACTCCTCATGCTTGTCTGTTTTACACAGTAAAATATCATTGCTCAAATGTAAGCCCAAAGTCTTAGGTCAGAGTCAAAGTCAGCCATATTAACAAATATAATGCAAACCATGAAAACAACTGATATTGCATTACTCCCAGACTTTTTTTGTATACAGCAGCAAAAAAAACAATAAAATACAAAGCATATAATTGAAAAGTGGTCATTTTAGAGTTAAGGGCCTGTTGAACAAGGGAGGTAGTTTCCCACTTGTTTTTTCTGTGCTGTCTGGCAGCAGCAGCTGTGGCAGCTAAAGCCGGCCGGCAGTGTTTCAGCAGATCCCCTGGCCTATGCTGCGTAGGCGATGTGTATCCCTTTACACGGGTCACCGTCTCCACTGTTAAATCAGAACCTGGGAGCTGAAACTTCAGACCTCTGTACTGCTCTCTCTCTCTCTCTCTCTCTCTCTCTCTCTCTCTCTCTCTCTCTCTCTGTGTCTGTCTCTCTGTCTTTCTCTCTCCCTCTCTCTGCCTCTCTCTCTCTCTCTCTCTCTCTCTCTCCTTCTGCCTCTCTCTCTCTCTCTCCTTCTGCCTCTCTCTCTCTCTCACTCACTCTCTCTCTCTCTGCCTGCCTCTCTCTCTCTCTCTCTCTCTCTCTCTGTCTCTCTGTCTGCCTCTCTCTCTCTCTCTCTCTCTCTCTCTCTCTCTCTCTCTCTCTCTCTCTCTCTCTCTCTCTCTCTCTCTCTCCCACTCTGTTTCTTTCTTACTCTGTCTTTCCTTCTCTCTAAATCTTTGTCCTTTCTCTTTAGGCCGCCTCTCTTCTTCCATCCTTTCACAGTCTCACTTTCACACATACTTTGTCTTCCTTTACTTTTTAATTCCCTCTGTTTGTCTACTAATTTCTTCTTCATGTCATTTCATTCGTTTCATTCATTTCACCTCTTCTCTCTGCTTACCTCTCTCTCTCTCTCTCTCTCTCTCTCTCTCTCTCTCTCTCTCTCTCTCTCTCTCTCTCTCTCTCTCTCTCTCTCTCTCTCTCTCTCTCTCTCTCTCTCTCGCTTTCTCTACCCCCTCACTTTCTCTCTCTCTCTCCCCTCTCCTCTGCTCTGTATGTGGGATGGTGTTTCACTCAGGTGTGCCCCAAAGCCTCTTAGAGGGAGAGCTAGGTAGGAATGGCATTTAGTGCAGCTGCGTAGTGTATGCACTACTGTGACACTGAAGAAGGCTAACCGCAGAAATACACCAGCGGCGATCTAAGCGAGGCGAGCGACGGAAGTAATTGACTTTGTATAAATAGTCAACAGCGACACGTGTACAAATATTGTTTTGAGTTTTTAGACAATGATTTCAAGGACTTTCAATGCTCACTTTGGTCAAATGTGTCTCCTAAATGTCAGGGGTACCTTCAGGGCCCACAGTCTGAGAATCAGTGCTGTATATTACCTCAAACACACGCAAGCAAAATCAAACCATTGGTCACACACTGCTCTCAATTTCACATTATTCTCACAATCAGAAACACACACATACACACACGAGAGAGAGAGAGAGAGAGAGAGAGAGAGAGAGAGAGAGAGAGAGAGAGAGAGAGAGAGAGGCAGAGAGAGAGAGAGATAAAGAGTGTGTGTGTGTGTGTGTGTGTGTGTGTGTGTGTGTGTGTGTGTGTGTGTGTGTGTGTGTGTGTGTGTGTGTGTGTGTGTGTGTGTGTGTGTGTGTGTGTGTGTGTGTGTGTGTGTGTGTTCATCCTACTTAATCAGATAAGCACCCTATGCACACAGATGCCCACCCAGCTGAATCCTCTCTCTCTCCTCTCTCCATGCCTGAGAGCAGCCAGGGTGGATATATTCTGTTTCTGATAGCACACGGGACGGGAAAGGCAATTCCAGACAGCCATCAGAATGCAAAGTACCCACTCTTGCCTTTACACATGCACGCACACACACACACAGACACACAGACACGCACACAGATGCACACACACACAGATGCACAGACATACACAGACGCGCACACACACAGATGCACACACACAGAGATGAGCACACACACAAACACACAGATGAGCACACACACACATGCATGCACACACGCACGCACACACACACACCGACACACACACACATGCACAGACACGCACACACGCACGCGGACACACACACACACACACACACACACACACACACACACACACACACACACACACACTGAGAGTCATACAGTATGCCCCACGCTAGTGCTGTGGTACACATTCTTTCCAGACAAATGAAATTATTGTTACGATAATAATTTCCCTCTTTTGTGAAAGTGATGCGAAAATTAAAGGGGGTAAACCTTTTCGCCTAACCCCACCTCCTCCTCATCACCCCTCACCCCCTCCTCCTGTCTGCAGGAGATTGTGGAGGCTAGAGATGCCGCTGTCTTGACTTTTTGTATTGACCCCTTTGCACAGAGCTTCTGTCTCCAAAATTGTAACAATGACCCATTCTCAATCTTCTTAATCTGTAATCAGCTCCTGGCAAGGGCGCCTGGAGCCGTACGGCCGTACGCACTGTGCGTACCTTCACCAGTGGAGGAAGTTTTTTTTTTTTTTTTTTTTAAATAAATATTACGCCTATTGTGTCTTCTATGAATGTTGTGACAATGCAACATATTATATGAGAAGAAGCAGCATGAAGCAAATTAAAGAGCAGAGACTATGGTTGGGCACCATTAATTTACAAAGGCAGATAGCCTGCTTTTTGCTTCTGTGCGTAAAACTCGCGCGTTCCTGAAAAAAAAGATACAGTAACAAGTTCTAGTTCCATCAGCGGAATTCTAACTTGAGCGGCCGGCTACCTCCAGTCAGACATAGCCTGCAAATTTAAGTCTAGTAGTTCTAGTTAGCAAAGACAGCTCTCCATTTCCCACTTGGAATAACACATATGTTGTGGCGTCGCTGATGGCAGAAAAATCAAATAACCGAAGTTAATGTCTTGAAAGTGACAAGTTTCAATCGTTGCCAAAAACAGTTGTCATGTGGGCTAACAAGAAGGCATTGGATGGTAGCAGTACAGGTAGGCTAAGCTGTTTCATTCATCACTGAGCCCGCCGCGGCAAATATTGTAGGGTACTTTGCTTCTGGTGTCATATTTCCTAAAGTATTTTGGTTACCGTTCTGTGTATTGTGGCTTTCTACAGACACGGTTTTACGAGAGGTAGGCCTACGGAACTTTCCTTTGTACTAGCTTCGGACGGCAGCACTGACAGCTATGTGTGCTACGAAAATACATAATGTTCGGAAAAGCATTAGTTCTAAAGCAATTCTGCATGTTTTGATGACATGCAGTTGGGTGTTTTTAATGCGTATTGCGCACATTTTCCCGTTTGCTGACATGAACAGCATTCTGCGACTTGTGTGCGAGTGCGTCAGTGGTTCTTGTGCTCTGTCTCTATTGCGCATTTCTGATCAGCCTGGACTAACATCCACTGCATTCCCCGGTGGGTTAACAGGCTGATGTAGTCGCTTTCTGCTTTTTCTTGCACAACGTGCCCGGGCTTTTTATGGTCCCAGCTCAGCCATGTTTGTGACGTGAACTTCATTCATGCTGCAGCAGACACCTCTGCGCCAACTTTCTACCAGAGTCGAAAATAACGCTTGAAAAGTTGTATAATGATATGGCGTCTGCCATACTTGTTTCATCCCCATGCACGAGCGACAACTGCATGCAAGCCTTCGTAGTACCATAGTCGGGGAAGTGGCTGCAGTTCAATGTCGCAGGTTTTTTTTTAAATAGTAAGCCTAATCGTAAGCGTATTTATGGCTGCACCTAGAAGTGAGACGCCAATATAGCCAAACGGTTTTCAAAACCGTATAGGCCTACCTTGTCAACGTCAACAAGTTTCCTAGCCTAAAGCAATAAGAAAAACTGGCGATTGATTAAGAAAACCACCCCAGACATACTGACTATACTCCAATCTTGTGTTTTTTTCTCCTCCGGTGTCATGGTCCGCTGTCATTTCTCCGGTGTTTTTTTTTTTTTTTTGGGGGGGGGGGGGGGGGGGAGGGGGGGGGGGGGGGGGGGGGGGGGGGTTGGTGCGTACCTTACTGCTCAAGTCTGTAGGCGCCCCTGGCTCCTGGCAATGTTACAGCAATGTTACAGCAATGTTACAGCAAAGCGCCGTCTGAGGCCACGACTATTACAGTAGTCTTGCAGTCTGTAAGTGTTTTATACGCCAGACGAAACATTTAGTAGTATGGAGTGAGGAGCAGGGGTGGAGCTGGGAGGGTTGGACAAGCAGGGCATACGCCCCTGGCCCCAATGCCCCCCTGTTACTGATGGTGGGGGGCTATTGTGAACCAGACCACACGGGGGCCCCGATCACTGTTTTGCCCTGGGGCCACATGTGCAATTATTTCACCACTTGTGAGGAGCTCATCAACAGCTCATCTCATGTGAGACTAGTACATTTCAGTGAGGAGGGAAAAAAGAGCCATTCAATGAAGACTATGCAGTGCAGTGTGTTACCTTGCTGCCCCCTGAGGGATGGCATTGGTATATGTGTGGTGTGTGTGTGTGTGTGTGTGTGTGTGTGTGTGTGTGTGTGTGTGTGTGTGTGTGTGTGTGTGTGTGTGTGTGTGTATGTATGGTGTGTGTGTGTGTGTGTGTGTGTGTGTGTGTGTGTGTCTGCGTGCGTGCCTGCGTGCGTGCGTGCCTGCGTGCCTGCGTGCATGTGTATGTGTGTAAAAGCCAGTGTGTGTGTGTGTGTGTGTGTAAAAGCCAGTGTTCCACTTGTATTAGGTCATTCTTTGAGTATTTTGTCTACAGTATACTAGAGGTCTGATTTCCGATGCCGGCCCTTACTGAGTGTAATGACAAGAACCCGAGTTGAAAAATGAGATCGGAGTACAGCTCTTTCCAAAATAGTGATGTGTGTGTGTGCGTGCGTGCGTGCGTGCGTGCGTGCGTGCCTGCGTGCCTGCGTGCCTGCGTGCCTGCGTGCCTGCGTGCGTGCCTGCGTGCATGCGCTTGTCTGAAAATGCTTGTGTGCCACCTGCGTATGAGGTCATTATTTGGGTGTTTTGTCTACAGTAGGCTTCTACTAGAGCTCTTATTTCGCATTCCGTCCCTCAATTACAAGAACAAGAGATGATAATTGAGATCTGGAGCACAGCTCTGTCCAAGAGAGACAACATCATGTGTGTTTGTGCGTGCATGCGCGCTCGCTAGTGTGTGTGTGTGTGCGAGCGTGCGGGCGCCCGTGTGTGTGTGTAATAGCCGGACAAAATACGAAGAAATGTATTGATATTTGGAGGAGATGCCACTTGTTCCCCTGAATTTGGTTTAGACCAGTATAACTTTTGCAGACACATTATTGCTACTTTAATATTATTTGGGGCACTGTATTGTCTCTCAATAATTATTGGTCCTCCCTGTAGCAGGATGACCGGCGACGGAGTGGACAAGAGACAGTTTTCTTCCCAAAGGAAAAGCTTTTCTTTTTATTTTTCTTCTTTTTCAAATTTTCTTAAAAGTGCATTTTTACAGGGCTTCCAAAATGAGCAAAACAAAGGTGATCAAAGTCTCATGAAACAAAACACGGCAAGAGTGCCAGACTATAGCATAACAGCTTCTGAGCCACTACTTCCATTCGGTTCTGAGACACAACTGTCTCCTATGCTGCTCCCCCAACAATGAGGCTCTGAGCCATTATCAAACAAACAGCCCCTCCCCTCAGGTAAGCCCATTCACAAAATAAATCAATCAACTCAATAACAATACTTGAAGCCCAAAATAACAAACCAAAGAAATGCACACAAAATACATTTACAACCAAAATCATTTTCTTTAGCCGAAAATCCTTTCTATGCACAATAAAATACATTCTACACATTCCCAGTAAAACCACCCCTGCTAAAATGGTTTGCCCCACTGAACCTTGGCCACCCCACTATAAATACACAGTGGAACATTCCCTCTGGTTCTCTAACCAAGGAAGTGACTGCAGCTGGTAAGTTGGTGATTAACTGAATCAGAAATGTTTGCTTTACAATGTTTTAACTAAATTTACTTTTTATGATTTCAAATGTGGTGATTCTTTAACCTTGGAAATCAGTAACCAGATGAGAATTGAGAAATGTATAACGCTATGAAATGCGCGTTTTGAAACGTGGTAAAAATGGGTCATTGAAACATAAGAAATGCCGGTAGGCCTTTCCCTGCACTCCATGTTACAATGCTAGGTAAAAGTTATGGCAAATGAAGGTGGTTAATGACTGAACAATGAACCTGGGAATGAAAACAGTGTACAGATGAATGAAAAGTGAAACACAGTCGGCGTCAGTGCAGCATGGTTGAAAGTGCCGGCTTAATTGCTGCCTGTACGCTATTGGTTGCGCGAGCGTCACAGCTCAGTCTGTGACATTTCCCCCACCCTTCTGAAGATGGCCCCTCTGGTGGCCTAAAAAGTCAGCATTAGTGTTCCCATACCTGCACAGTACTTCAAAGTCAAATGGTTGCCCTGCACTTAATACTTTGGCAGGGGGCAAACAGAGCTCTCATGACCTTCCTGGCCACAATTGTAGCAAGAAATGTTCTGGGGTCTAGCACAGTCTGCAGGGGTTGGGGCTCTACTATGGCCATGACTAATGTCAGTACCAGAGCCAACTCCCCTCCCAAACGATTTACCCCGGCTGCTCTGCTCCAGCACTCCAGCGTACCGGAAGCCTCTGGGACCTCTGTGCGCAGCCACGTAGCTCTCCACTAGTGTAGTGGCCTCTGCTGTGGTCTTCGGGTTACGCTCCCTGACCCAGGTCCTCACATCGGGATACAGCACGCGTAGATACTGCTCGAGCACCAGAGTCTCCATCAAGTCTTCTTTGCTGCTCTTCTCATAGCTGGTCCACTTGTAGAACAAGTCCTTCAGACGGAGGTGCAACTCTTGCGGCGTCTCAGTCGGACTGGTCTCCAGGGCTCTGAACTGCTGTCTGTAGGTCTCAGCGTTGATTTCATACTTCTTCAACACTGCCTCCTTCAGGCGGTCATAGTCGGTTGAGTCGGCAGGGTTCATGGCCACGAAAGCACTGCGGGCCTTTCCAGTCAGCAACGGGATGAGGTGCACGGCCCAGGTCGCTCTTCGCCAGCCAAAAGCTGTAGCTAGCCTTTCGAAGGTCGTCAAGTAGTGCTCGATATTGTCGCCTTCTTCCAGCTTGGCCATCTTCGGTGGACGCCCCTCGGTGGTCAGAGTGGTCACTCGCTGTGCCGATTCCGCCGTTGAACTTGAAGATTCACGGGGTGATGTTGGTTCAGGCGTTGAAGTGCCCTCGGGTGGTGGTGGGGGTGTGGCTCGGCCCGACTCCATGTCCAGCTGGAGCTGCGTCACCTGATGAGTCAGGACCTTGACCTGCTGGGCTTGCACGGACGCACCTCTCTCCATTCTCTCATCTCTGGCACGTTGGACTTCCAAAAACGACTGGAACATAGTAGCAAGTCGCTCGATGGCTGGATCTGCTGTGGCAGGCTGTGGCGTGGGCGCTCCCGTCTCAGTGGCGCCCCCTGTTGCTCCATCTTCCTTGCCTTCAGCAGTCTTCTTCCTGGTTGCCATCTTGTCAGCTGCTTCGGTTGGTCTTCTCTCCGTCTCGGTTGGTCTTCTCTCCGTCTCACTCCGCTACCCCAAGCTTCTGACACCACATGTAGCAGGATGACCGGCGACGGAGTGGACAAGAGACAGTTTTCTTCCCAAAGGAAAAGCTTTTCTTTTTATTTTTCTTCTTTTTCAAATTTTCTTAAAAGTGCATTTTTACAGGGCTTCCAAAATGAGCAAAACAAAGGTGATCAAAGTCTCATGAAACAAAACACGGCAAGAGTGCCAGACTATAGCATAACAGCTTCTGAGCCACTACTTCCATTCAGTTCTGAGACACAACTGTCTCCTATGCTGCTCCCCCAACAATGAGGCTCTGAGCCATTATCAAACAAACAGCCCCTCCCCTCAGGTAAGCCTAATTCACAAAATAAATCAATCAACTCAATAACAATACTTGAAGCCCAAAATAACAAACCAAAGAAATGCAAACAAAATACATTTACAACCAAAATCATTTTCTTTAGCCGAAAATCCTTTCTATGCACAATAAAATACATTCTACACATTCCCAGTAAAACCACCCCTGCTAAAATGGTTTGCCCCACTGAACCTTGGCCACCCCACTATAAATACACAGTGGAACATTCCCTCTGGTTCTCTAACCAAGGAAGTGACTGCAGCTGGTAAGTTGGTGAGTAACTGACACAGGAATGTTTGCTTTACAATCTTTTAAACTAAATAAACTTTTTATGATATCAAATGTGGTGATTCTTTAACCTTAGAAATCAGTAACCAGATGAGAATTGAGAAATGTATAACGCTATGAAATGCGCGTTTTGAAACGTGGTAAAAATGGGTCATTGAAACATAAGAAATGCCGGTAGGCCTTTCCCTGCACTCCATGTTACAATGCTAGGTAAAAGTTATGGCAAATGAAGGTGGTTAATGACTGAACAATGAACCTGGGAATGAAAACAGTGTACAGATGAATGAAAAGTGAAACACAGTCGGCGTCAGTGCAGCATGGTTGAAAGTGCCGGCTTAATTGCTGCCTGTACGCTATTGGTTGCGTGAGCGTCACAGCTCAGTCTGTGACACTCCCAAATAAAGTAATCAAACTGTGTGTGCGTGTGCAAGAAATGGATTTTGAATGTACTACAATGTCAACTATGTGACTTGAAGGGGCCATTAACTCAATCCTCATATTTGATTAGCTCTTCATTTGAAAGACATAGGGTAGGAACGCACTACTATGGCAACTGCAATATGCAAGTTGATGGTATCATTAACTCCGAACCCGTGTTTGATTAATATTTCATTCCTTTTCTTATCTCTTTACGAATTCATGAATCTAGTATTAATTCCTTCTCCCCTTATCCGCATGCTGTATAAATAAACCAGAATATTAATTTCCCTCTCTGTGTTGTAATATGTCAGCAGGTCTAATGTATTACATCATATTAAAATGAGTTGATAATAAATAAAATAAGCATAATAAATAAACGACTTGAAGGTATCAAAGGAAAAACAAACGTTTTCAGGAGTAGAGAAGTGGTGAGAGGTGGTGCAAGGAGAGGAGGATGAAGAGATAGATGAAGAAAAGGGCGAGGTCGTGCATTCTCTTTATTTGTCTCTTCCTCTTCTCTCCAGGTCTCCCTCTCTCTCTCTCTCTCTCTCTCTCTCTCTCTCTCTCTCTCTCTCTCTCTCTCTCTCTCTCTCTCCCTCTCTGTCTCTGAGAGTCGAGACAGAGCCAATGGCTTCACATATAGATGCTGTAAATCCCGGTGGCATTTTTATGTCTGGAAGTTTAAACAATGCTGACGGCCTGTCACCTAAGTGCTTTCTGGGAGAGTGTGTGTTCTGGTTCCCTCTTTCACTTTTGTTCCAACATCATTTCATGGTGGGGGGAATGGGGTTGTTGCATCAGTTTGTGTGTGTGTGTGTGTGTGTGTGTGTGTGTGTGTGTGTGTGTGTGTGTGTGTGTGTGTGTGTGTGTGTGTGTGTGTGTGTGTGTGTGTGTGTGTGTGTGTGTGTGTGTGTGTGTGCGTGCGTGTGTCTGTGTGTGTGTGTGTGTGTGTGTGTGTGTGTGTGTGTGTGTCTGTGTGTGTGTGTGTGTGTGTGTGTGTGTGTGTGTGTGTGTGTGTGTGTGTGTGTGTGTGTGTGTGTGTGTGTGTGTGTGTATGTGTGTGTGTGTGTGTGTGTGTGTGTGTGTGTGTGTGTGTGTGTGTGTGTGTGTGTGTGTGTGTGTGTGTGTGTGTGTGTGTGTGCTTGTGTGTGTGTATGTGTTTGCGTGCTTGTGTGTGCATGCACATCTGTCTGCCTGTTTGCGCCTGTGCATGTAGCCAATGTGTGTTTATGGGATAGTGCGTGTGTTTATGAATGTATGTGCCTGTATGTGCATGTGTATATAAACATATGTGTCTGTGTGTATGTGTATGTGTATGTGTATGTGTATGTGTATGTGTATGTGTATGTGTGTGTGCATGCTTGCGTGCGTGCAT
>NC_085876.1:31866878-31871878 GCF_034702125.1 Engraulis encrasicolus
TCAAAAACATTATCTTGTAGCCGAAATGTGACAAAAGTCAGAGGAGAAAACTGGAGCCCAGACATTTCCGATTTTCGGACATTTTCAATGT
Organism: Engraulis encrasicolus; assembly: GCF_034702125.1. NCBI lineage: Eukaryota > Metazoa > Chordata > Actinopteri > Clupeiformes > Engraulidae > Engraulis > Engraulis encrasicolus. Next base: position 31,866,970 of record NC_085876.1, read on the forward strand.
CTCCGGTTACTTTTCGGCTAAAATGTATAGTTTTCGTCACGAGCCTTGTGTGTGCCTCATTTTTCTTTTTGTCATTTTTAGTGTCACTATATTGACAATACAAATTCACACACAAGCATATAGAACAGAATCTTAGACAAGGAGCAGTTATTCAGCATTCACAAAACATTAATGTCATGTAGTAATTGTTGATGGCAATGTTCATGTATTATTAATGACAAGTATTTAACGGTTACGTGTTTAATAGGGAGGTGATATTATTCATCAGTACCTGAAATCAGTGCAGTGCAGCACACAAACACACACACACACACACACACACACACACACACACACACACACACACACACACACACACACACACACACACACACACACACACACTGCCCTAGCTTGACTCTGCAGTGGCGGCAGTAGAAGCCGTGCCTGATGTTTACGTATGCTGGATCGTTCTTCCACTGTACGTAGTAAAAAACAAAATACAGTGTTGATGCAAGATGTTAAATCAACTCTCTAAGCGATCCCAGTCAAGATTGTTCTCTGTCATTGTTCCACAGTAGTGGAACCAACTCCCAAAGGCAGCAAGACTTGGCACATCTCTCTCAACCTTCAAGAAGCAAGTAAAGACTCTTCTTTTTCGTGACTATCTACTGCACCAATGCTTGAGTTGCCCCAGTCCCGGGGTAGACTCCATGGCATGATGTGTATAGTGTGTACTCTACTTAACCCGGTGCTAATGAACTTTTTTTTAAAAAACTAAACCTACTTAGCATCTGCACTTGTTGTTCTGTACATTTCCTGCACACTTTGTTTTTCTTCTTTTGTTTTTTTGGGGGGCTTTTTATGCCTTTTTTGTCACAGTACAGTAATGGCCCCTGTACATCAGGCGCTATCTACGCGACCCAGGTAGCTGGGGTGGTTGAAGAAGTTTCACCATGAATTTGTTTTATCTGCTCTGGACGCGGCATGTTTGATTCAGCTAATCACATAACGGCTCTGTCTTGACAGCCTGGGACATTCGTCGACATGAACGTTCCAATAGTTTTTTGCCGATCCGCGTCATAGCGAATTCGCTTAAGATTAGCTTGAGTTTAATCGTCAAAATTCGCTCTGGTCGCTCAAGAAGCTTTGCTCCCAGCGAATTCACTCTGGTAGCTTCATTCGCCTTCCCTCCACAGAGAAATAATGACTTCCGCCGCGCAGGTCGTCCAGTTCGCCCTCGATGTACACAGGGCTTAACAGAGTGGCAGGAAGTGAGCGGGGTGGTTGAAGAAGTTTCACCATGAATTTGTTTTATCTGCTCTGGACGCGGCATGTTTGATTCAGCTAATCACATAACGGCTCTGTCTTGACAGCCTGGGACATTCGTCGACATGAACGTTCCAATAGTTTTTTGCCGAACCACGTCATAGCGAATTCGCTTAAGATTAGCTTGAGTTTAATCGTCAAAATTCGCTCTGGTCGCTCAAGAAGCTTTGCTCCCAGCGAATTCACTCTGGTAGCTTCATTCGCCTTCCCTCCACAGAGAAATAATGACTTCCGCCGCGCAGGTCGTCCAGTTCGCCCTCGATGTACACAGGGCTTAACAGAGTGGCAGGAAGTGAGCGGGGAGAGAGAAATGAGGGAAGGCACAGCAAATGACCTCGGGCCGAAATCGAACCCGGTTCGCCGGTGTAGCAGTCGAGTGCCCAGCCGATTGACCCACGGCTGGGCCTCCTGTGCACCTCGTATCTGCTACATGTAGTAATGTTATCTCTGATCAATTCCTCAATTGCAAGTCGCTTTGGTTAGTGGCAAGTGCAATGTATTGTGATGCAAGTGTTGAATTGGGACTGCTGTATTACATTACATTACATTGCATTTGGCAGGCGCTTTATAATGCTGTACTGCATTACTGTTGTGCTATGGGACAGTTGTCCTACTGGCTGGCTTGATGGCGTGGCGTGTCTTGGCGTGGCCTGGCTTGGTTTAGCTGGCTGGTGTAGGATTAGCCGTGAGCAGTGTAAAGTGCCTCCCGGAGCTCCTAATGACCAATAAATCACTTTGGGGGCTCACGTGCACACAGGCCCCCGTTTACGGCCACGCTGTCGCACCATCACCCCCACCACCATGCACATGCACACACACAGGCACACGCACAGACACGCGCACTCACTCACACACGCGCACGCACACACACACACACACACACACACACACACACACACACACACATTGCCCCGTTTACGGCTTGCACACCACTACTCCTCATACACACACACGGACACACACACACACACACACACGCATACACACACACACACACACACATACTGCCCCGTTTACGGCTTGCACACCACTACTCCTCATACACACACACGGATACACACACACACACACACACGCATACACACACACGCACACACACACGCTGCCCCGTTTACAGCCCCACTGTCGCACCACCACCACCACCACCACCTCTCATACACACACACACACACACACACACACACACACACACACACACACACACACACTGCTTCCCAGTCCTACTCCCCTTCACCCGCTTTACGGCCTATGATGGAAAAGCCATTTAAATAAACACAGAGGCCATTACATCTGAATCACGCTCCGGCTGTGATCGGATCGGACCAAGTATGGAACAAGGAAGGCGATAGAAGTGTGTACGGGTGGGAGGGTTTGAGATGGGTTTGTTGGGGGTTTTAGGGTGAGGGTGGTCATAAGAAAAGTGTTGAGGAATTGGGGGTTGCTATACACAGCAAAGCCAACCAGGCTAAATAGCCTTGTGTTGTGAGGTTTTCTTTGCATGTTTGTTGTCATTGCTTATTAGGGAGGTGTATTTTTCCTTTGTTTTGTGTTTATACTCCTTTATAGTCTATACTAGTGTTTCATAATGAGGGCTCTACTCAAGGGGGGGGGGATGGGTAGCTCTAGGGGGGGTGTTGAGAAGGATACAGCTGAGAGGGGGCGGGGCTTAGCTGCCATTTGGAGCCATTAGTTAATTTTATTTTTAATACTAAGGGGGGCGTAAGCAGGACTACAGTATGATGAGGTCAATGAGAGGTTGGGAGGCTTATGATGAGGTCCAGGGGGCATTTATTCAAAAAAAGTTTGAGAACCACAGTGGTCTATATTGTGTGTATATAGTAAAGTGTCCCCTCTCAGAACAATTTCTTAGAAGATGCTGTTACGTTGTTCGAACCGGGGATACGTTGTTTGTACCTGGGATGAAAAAGGAGTTGCACACAGGAGCGCCCAGAATTGCATTTTTATGTTGTTGTGTACATGGCCGTAGTTACATTTGAGGCTAGCGAGGTCCGGACCTCGCCTATCGTGAGAGGTTTTATTATTATTATTATTATTTTAACAGCAAATATGACCAACTGAAACAAAAACATCTATAAACCTTTGTGAAGCGGCCTTTGCAAACTGTGGTTAACCTCCATGTGCTATGTGTTCTAGTTTTGCCTTTGTGTTCTGTTTTTGCGAGTAAACAAGTTTAATTAATATCGAAAGTGGTGTGACTCGTGGGAGAGAACGCAACTCAGCCGACATCGCAAGTGTTTGGTCGCGTTCGTGACAGCGCATTGCGCAACGCAAAATTAATATGCTGTCTGGTTAGAAAAATGCATTGAAATGGCAAAGTGTGCGTGTGCAGCCTGTGCAGTAATGTGCCGTCACGAACGCGCCCATTAAGCACGCGCTTGGTGAGATCTCCGCTATCAGAAAGCCCGCGCTTGGTGAGATCTCTGCCAACAGAAAGCCAGCCGTTGTTTACCTAAAGCTCATGCGTAACAAGTAGCTATGGTGTCTTAAAAAGCCATTTGAGTCATTATTTTAAGAAGGCCGGCTGCTGCATCAGCTGCTGCATAAGGTAAAAGCATGGGATATCCGTGAAAGATAATTGATTGTAAATTGGAAAGCCTGTGATAAACACTGATAGCCTAGAGGAGGTCACCGGAACATCTTCAGGTGTGGATATTTTCCTGTTCATTTGGACAAGTGCCAAGACTATCGACGTTGCCACGTCTTCATCAGACTCAATCGCAGTAAAATATCCACACCTGAAGAGGCTCCCGTGACTACTGTGTCTGCATAGCCGTGACGCACCAGATGGCTCAGGAGCGCGGAGGATAGGCTACTTTTCTTTCTCGTTGATAGACTTTTGTCTTCTGCGCTTGTGAAGAACTATAACAACAACTAAATTAAAACAAAACGTTTGATGTGACTCTAGGAAGAAAAATGTTTACTCCAAAATAGGTGGTTTGCACTACAGAGATAGCTATCCCTGTACCTTTGGAGGAAAACAGCTGAAGTGTAATTTCATTGGGAGAAAAAATATGAATGGCTGAGCAACTTGCCATCTGAGGATGTAGCTTATTGTGCAACTTCTGGGTGAAACTTAAGTTTCCTTACAAAGGGCTGACTGGGAGAATGTTATTTATGATAAAAGAGGCATGATACCAAAGCATAGCCATTCAAAGGGAATAGGCTGAGTTGGCTGAAAAATACAACATAGGCCTATTTATTATTATACATGTCTACATATTTACTATTTCACATTAGGCCTATACATTCATAGAGGAGGGCCCTATATATAGGCCTGTGTATCCTATATTTATTTATTTTATGAATTAATTTTTAATTTATATTTTTTTATTAATAATACAATTTTGGCGAGCGCTCTGTGCGCACATTATGGACCTCGCCTACTTCACATGGCTGGCTACGGCCATGGTTGTGTACCTGCTTACTTTGTCATTTCCCCTCTGTTTTTCCGGTACACGCAACAATATTCTCCCACGTGTTGTCCTCTGTTAAGTACATCAGTGGGAATGTGCTGTATGTGTGTAATGTATTTTACGCTGTCCACATTTTTGTTGGTATCGACGGTGACAGATAGGCATGA
>NC_085876.1:31881878-31884378 GCF_034702125.1 Engraulis encrasicolus
CACCTCTCCTGCTCCTTCCCACCTGCTCCTCATCTCTCCTGCTTCCTCCTGCTCCTCCCCTCTCCAGCTCCTTCCCACCCGCTCCGCTCCTCTCCTGCTCCTACTACAGCTCCACCCCACCCCAACCTGCTCCTCTCCTCTCCTGCTCCCTCCTGCTCCTCCCCTCTCCTGCTCCCTCCTGCTCCTCACCTCTCCTGCTCCTACTGCAGCTCCATCCCACCCCAATCCTCTCTTCTTTTCCCTCCACGGTGCTGGTCCCCTGTTCCTTGCTGCCACATGGCTCTTCTCCTCTCTACTTCTATGTTCTCCTTCTGTCTACTCCGCACTCTGTTCATCTTCTCTCCCTCTATCTACAGTACTCACTCCTCCCCTCTTTTTTTCACTCCACGCTGCTCCTCTTCTGCTCATTCCAGTAATACTTTCCTCCTCTACTGTCCTCCCCATATGAAAAAGAATTATATGATTCATATACTGCAAACATGCATGTTCCTTACATGAAATCGTATAGAAAAAATGTGCCAGATTTGCAAGAGTCACTTATACTTTTTCTAATATATGTCTATCATGATAGTTGATTATGGCCCCTTTTCGAAAAGAAATACTATATGGAACTTATACGCATGCCATATAACATGACTGCATGCAGTATAAATTCTTATAAGAGTTTGACATGCCAACAATGCATAATACTATATTATATTGACTAAAACATATGAGAAAACTACTATATTTCTATAGAAATAATGCACGTTTTATGTTAAAATCATATTGAAGTCTTATTCAATTTACGTGTGGGACTCTGACCGCTACACCAAAGAGCCAGGCTCGTTGGCATGTTAGTCTGAACACACCCACAACCCTAGTGATGGTCACTCCATCACCTATCACTGAGGTCCCTCACACGCGGGTAACCAATCCTGGGGGTCCCTCACATGGAATTACGGCTCACACACCATGAGTACGCTTCCGATGGCCTCACGGTACCATCCCACTTCTGACACCATTTATAGCGAAGGGGAGTAGAGTTGCCCAGCTGGGACTTGAACCCAGACCTTCTGGGGTAGTAAACCGGGGCTCTGACCGCTACACCAAAGAGCCAGGCTCGTTGGCATGTTAGTCAGAACACACCCACAACCCTAGTGATGGTCACTCCATCACACGTATGTTCCGTACATGTTCCGTAGTTGGATTTTACAGACTTCCTATATTAAGTTTATATGAAGTTTACAACTTGAAATGTAATATTCGTATATACATTTTATAAAGTTTATACATTTAATTATATGCAAACCTGATTTAATTTGTACATTTCTTAAACAGTTTCTGACACCAATATTTATATGAATTCTGCACATTTGTCATATGAAGCATGAGACTTTAAATGTAATATTTGTATATAACACAGGCCTAGACAGTCTAAATAAGCTTCCCGGAAAAAAAATCAACCTGACGAAGAACTTCACTCATGATTTTTTATTTGTCTTTCTTGACTGTCACTTTGATTATATATAGGCCTATATTGCCTAAAGACAAATGTGTGTATGTGTGTGTGTGTGTGTGTGGGGGGGGTGTCTGTCCCACATTGTCCCTCCGAAGCATACCCCTTGTCCCCCCTTGGACTTATTAGCAGGTGGTCACCCTAGCTGGAAATAAGCTACAACAAATATTGCATGGTGCACCTTTAAATATGGCATACACATAGGGCCTACTGTAACATATACAACAACATGGCACAAATACAGCACACATCTGATTGGCATTCATCCAAAAACAGCACTATTTTCCAATCTTTTTACTTATACGAAATATATAAGCCCATAGTAACATAAATCGTGTATGGCATATATGACTGACAGCACTATTTTCCAATCTTTTTACTTATACGAAATATATAAGCCCATAGTAACATAAATCGTGTATGGCATATATGACTGAAAATGAATTAAAAAATAGTTAGATTTGTATATGTGGGTTTGTGCCTTGTATGACCCTTATAATATTCTTATGGAACAGATATAATCCATATGCGTTTTTAATAAGACTTTTTCATATGGGTCTCCACACCACTCCTCTCTTCACCCCTCCTCTGTTTTCCTCTAGTCCTCCCCTTCTCCCTCTTCTCTTCCCTACTCCACATTCTTTCTCCACTCCTCTACTCCAGGGTGGCGAACCTATGTTATCCAGCCCCCGATATAATTTTAATGTTATGCCGCTCTTCACATGAAATGTGACATATTTTGTAAAGCCATCTTAGAAATTACATTTACAATACAATTATGTAAATGTAGCCTGCGTTAATTCTGCCAGGAAGACTCAGGTCACCTGTGCATTTCGCAGAGCCAATCAGCGGCTGCCATTTCCTTTATAGCGACGTGTCTAACTCTCCTTTCCTGCTGGCCTAGGCATTGCCGGTCCGAAATCTCCTCCTCCATCCCCACCACCGCCAGTTGGGTCCATCTTCCTGTCCGGGGGGTTAAAGGTCCAGTTTCTGCTGCACGCT
>NC_085876.1:31891878-31896878 GCF_034702125.1 Engraulis encrasicolus
TTCTAGATTAATATGCTATGCTATTCTCAAATTTTGATCATTCCACACATTACCAGAAACACAGAGAAAACACATAATGTGCATGCGTGTTGGCGTGGAAGTGGCTGTGTGTCTGTGCCTGAGAGATGGAGTTGACTCTATGATTCTGCTTGCATTTGTCTCCTTCTGCTCAAATATCTACCTTCATCTGGCTGTCCCTGCTGGTAACTCTTATAATATCGTCTTCGGCTGAGTTTCCCAAAAACACTTAAACTTAATTATGAGGCACCTTTACAATACAATACCTTTTCTTGTACATGCATGCTTGAACATAACACGTGTGAGAAAAAGGCCTATACACTTTTAGTGGTGATATTCCTGATATACTGACAAGGGACCACCTTACTTAAGTTCTTTAACCTCCAGTAATTGCATTTGCTCAAATTACTGTAATTGAGTACTTTGATGAGTTACTTGTAATTTCCAAAGTAGTTATTAAAATGGGTGATTTTATTTTTACTCAAATTACAATTTGGCCCAAGTATTTTACTTACATCTACCTTGAGTACTGAGGAAGGCAAATTGAAATAAAGGGGAAAATCTGTCAGACATGAAGGGAAATTGTGTGTTATTATCATTTACCATAAATTATCTATTTTGGACTAATCTATTGGATGACTCTCTAGGGCTCGCTGGCCGCATACCATTAGTCCGACAGCCCATAGACGGTACACAATAGAGTTGCAAGCAACTGGCTGAGCATAGTAGAGCACACACCGGAGACTAGATCTGAGGGAGTAGCAACGCAGCCTGAAAACTGTTTTTTAGAAGATATACAAGACTTATTATTTATTAACAAAAACGTATTCATGAATTTAGTCTCACAACTGGGAATTAAATGAAATCCACCAGACTATTTCCTTTGGTAGGTTTCCCGGCCTTTGAAATTGAAGGTCCCAGACCTAAGCACAATGAAATCCAGACCCCTAAATTCAGAGTAATGGTCTGTGGTTGTATCAATGAGCTGACCCTAGGCCTGCAACTTTGCCACACCAGGGCACACAGAATTTTGTTGTCACGATCACCAGGTTATTGGAAGATGACGTGTAGAGATAGACAGAGGTCACGAATGGTGCTATTAAGGAAAGCGATAGAAAGACAAACTGAAAGTAACTAACTTCTACTCAAATTACATTTTTTTAATTTAAAATCTTTTTTTTTTTTAACTTTTACTCAAGTAGATTTTTAAAGAGGTAATTTTACTTCTACTTTGAGTAGAAGTTGAACCAAGTAATGGTATTTTACTTGTTTTTACTTAATTACGTTTTTTAGTATTCTTTCCACCTCTGATAGCCTCCTACTGCAATTGAGCCTGGCGACAGGCCAATTCACTCTTGGCTGAAAACGCTCAACTACATTATAACAACATTGCTAACAATGCAGGAAGTCTTAGGTAACCGATTAAGACTTGGCCATTACCATTTGGTGACAATAAGGTTATAACAGAGGGACTGCGTTACGACCTTAAAGCCAGCCGGCCGAGGTGCACCACATGACAGCCGGGGTACACCACGTGACAGTTTTCTTGAACTACTTTGTACCCAGTGCGAGTACCACCGAGCCACCAGGTTATGTGATAGGGAATATCTTAACATGAAATACAAATTTTCTAATGAAAGGGGGAAGAGGCTAGGGCTACAATAGAAAAATAATGTAAAGTAAATACAAAAAATAATCATAAAAACACAAAAGGACAGTGCAGGCCTTGGAAATCTCAGAGCCTTAAAGCGCACGATGAGATCAGAGCTCTTTCAAACAGTTTTTCATAAGCTGGGACAGGACTTGGAGCTGTCCATGGATGTATTCATGAAGCATTTAGGTTCCAACTCTACATAGGATCGACAAATACGTAGAACATAAATACAACCCGCTACCAGCTTTTCTGCACTTAGCATGGAGAGTGTGAATCAAGCCAACTTCCACCATGTGAGGACTGCCTCCTCATGCATGCTATGTTTGCCAACTATCAGGCTGGCATCTTGAGAGCAAGTCTTCAGCAGCATCCACAAATCCCAAGCCCACTTGACCATGGCTGGGCCAACTGTGAAAATGACCAGCTCACTCCAGCCCCTGAAGCAGTGCTACAACTGATGTCTTGCAAGTGCAGCCATCAATGTAAACTGCCAGATTGCCAATGTCTGAGAAGTAGCTAAAAATGCACAACCCTCTAAAAACTTCAGACATGCGTATATCAGCATGAAGAGGATAATCACGGTGACATATTTACAGATGCTTACTGGACTGAGTCAGATCTTGAGGACTGAAATAATGGTCTTTAGTTTATTTTAATATGGTTAATGTGTATTTGTTCATGGTGTTTGTCCATGTTATTCTTGCTATTGCAGGACAAGTTTAATAATTAAAAAAACACATTTTTATCAAATTTTGTCATTCACATATTGCTTAGGTGATTCTATTAGGTCTATTGGTATAGTCTAACAACCTTTTTAGGGTCTTGATTGAAGGGAAAGCATCCCTGAGGAAATGTGAGCACCCTGTGTGGTCAACAAACTGCATAATAACGAAGAACAACAATACAGTTTTCACATTTCCGTTTTACTGGTCCACCATTTCAACGCATGATCTTTCACTAACTACCTCTTTGCAATGGTTATCATGCCATATTAATGTAAAGTACATTTTTATCACATGTTAGTATGTTTGTTCCTTATGTTTTTTGATGTTGTTTTGCTGTTGGGGGAAAAGTAAAAACAAGTAAAAAAGAAGGCAAAAAAACGGATTTCATATGTTATACTTTTTATGACATTTTGTCATTCACATATTGCTGAGGTGATTCTATGAGGCCTATTAGTGTGGTCTAACAACCACGGTAGGGTCTTAATAGAAGGGAAAGCATCCCTGAGGTAATTCAAGCACCCTGTGTGGTCAACAAACTACATAATAGCAAAGAACCACAATACCGATTTTCACATTTCCATTTTACTGGTCCACCATTTCAACACATGATAACTACCAAAAAGCTACCTGTTTGCAATGGTTATCATGCCAAACTGTTTACTTGAGATGTCCAAGAAGTCAAAAAAACAGATTAGAACTTGCCCACCCGTTCGATTGCGAGAGGTCAATTTTTGGGTTCTGGCTCAAGGCCTAATGTCCCTAATAGCCTTTTTTCCCTATTTTTGCAAAAATCATCTTAAATCTCATGAATACAGTTTGTGGAAATGCTTCAAACTCAGGTGACCTTAAATGCAACAACATAACAATGCCTTTCCTATTTGCCCCATAGCACTTACTGCACTAAAAAGAACCCACAAAGCTTTACGGGGTGGAAGTTCTTGAATTAACTCATTGTGAGATATCATATAGCCTTAAATGTACCGGATTCATTATGAAAACATGTCCTTGGATTTTTTTCCCCCAAAATGATCAGAATTGTATTTTTATGACAGTATAAGCATAGCCTAATTGTTTCAAAATTGCAGTGACGATAAATGATCACAATTCTTTGTGAAATTATCAATAGTGCATGATTGAAATTAAAGAATTCTTTTAAGTCCATGTATAACTAGAAAAGTGCTCCGAGATCACATACCTCCGCCAGGGCATGGCATAATTAGATAATGGACAAAAATAATCACTTTGCCAATATGAACGACTATATTCCTGTCAGAACTTTCAAAATGACACACTCATGTCAGTTCAGTCATTTGCAAAATCTACCTGCTTTGAAAGCTTGTGATCACGCGCTGATAGAACTGTAGCCTAATTAATGAAGGGAATGTAATGATTTTGACCAACAAAACTGAAACAACTACAGAAGGGTAGGCTAAGGCCTTTTTTTGCCTATGATGGTAGACTATATGCATCATTCTCATGGGCCACTGGTTAGTCTTGGCGCTGTCGGTTGAAGCGGCATTTGCTTCCCCGCATTCCTCAAATCACTATTCACCGTTTCTATCTCGCAACTGGGCTTGATTTTAAATTTAGTGAAGGGGGTGTTTGACCAGCATTGTGAACTTACACAGCCACAAATTCCATATTTTTGGCGATGGTACCCAATTAATTCGACATTGTCAACCAAAATGATCTGCAGTGGTCACTGTTCATCTCGCAACAATTCACTTCCACTTCACACATATTTTAGGCAGCTGTAATTCATTTTACATGATTGTTTGTTAACTTCAATGAGGGTGTAGCCTAGGGCTAGGCTGCCTGCTGATGAGCAACTTTTTAGGTTGATAGCACTGGTGTGGGAGCTGGCGTCAAAGGAGACAGTCCCACCCTGTTCCTTACTGTTTAGAATGGCGCAGGCTCACCCGTGTGAAATATATGCCGGTGCTCGACCATTAGGGGTCTTACACACCAGGGCGGTAAAGCGTCACGGAACGGCCGCGTTTTTTACCGGCGTCGGTGAAAATACATTGAAACATATCTGTCCTTACACACCAACCGGCAGTAGTTGAGCGTCAGCGGCGCGGGAGCCGGCTCCGCGCCGTGCTGCATTTGAAAAATAGAACTCGAGCGTATTTTTCACGCCGGCGACCGACGGTGTCTCATTCAAATGAATGGCAAAGTAGCACGCTAGCTTTGGCTGTGGGGAGGGTTTTGAATAGGACTGGCCGCCCACTCCGACGCTGTCAGTGTGAAAGGCAGAGAAAAACACGCCGGCCAAAACTAAGCAGAAAGACCGCGTTCATCCCGGGACCGTTCCGTTCCGCCTTGGTATGTTTTGGCCCTTATGCATGCTGTCGGGCTTTCTGATCCCTGTCCATCTCGCAAACAACTTGGGGTTATCTTTAAATGTAGCGAAGGGGATGTCATTAATTTTACCAGCATTGTGAACGTAGGCTAGAGTCATAAATTATTTTGGCAACGGTAGCTTAATTAATTCGACAGGATTGTGAACCTAAGTCACAGTACACAACAACATTGTGAACTTACACGATCACATATTCCATATTTTTTGACAACGTAATTAATTCGACAGCATTGTGAACCTA
>NC_085876.1:31909378-31929378 GCF_034702125.1 Engraulis encrasicolus
GGCCAGGCTGTCTGGAAATGAGACAGAACATGCAGTACCTCTGTCTGCTGCCGAAGAAACAGAGCCCTGCATGTAGGATCCTCCGCAGTGGCCCATCCATGACATGCAGTTATACAACCCAGGACATGACTAATGGCTCACGTAACCACTGGGCCGCTTGACTGGGCAAATGCATTTGATTATCACACAACATTATAAAAATAACACGCACGTCAACTTTTCTTCCCTAAAACGATTTTTAAATAGTTTTCCGCTTTAATTTTAATTAGCTTATTTCCATGCATTTCTAGGAATACATCTTGATCAGACCAACAGGCATGAAATAATAGAGTGCAAGATGAGATGAGAGCCATTTCATTAGCACTTTTTTTTCGGCGGTGCGGTTCGGCTAACGACGCAATTAATGGACTACGGAGATGAAGTGCACTGCATTTGACCGTTTGCGTGATATTACACCTCCATTCAACCCCGCACCAGAGTGGTGAAAGCTGAAAATGCATCTTTTGACTGTTTCAAATGCGCTTCGTTACCCCTGCGACGGCCGCCTCGTAACTGCTTCATATTTCAAACACAAGGCCTTGGCGAAGCGGGCAAAGGGAACATTGGTGATGATAGCATTCCCGCTTCAATGGCTTGCTGACATAATGGCCACATTTGCCACGAACTATCGACGCCATTGCTTGCCCCCACAGTTTTGGTGCTCGCCCCCTCAACTGTCGATTGTAAGAGAGATATTATTTTTGAGTGAGTATGGTGCTTTTATCAGCATGCATATCGTAATAAGTATTGTTGGAAAGCGAATGCAATGGGGTACAGAAGAACGATCATGAGCAGAGTGTAGTGGTCTAAAGTGTATAGTGTTTTGGCCTTCGAGTAAGGCAGGCCTCTCAATGTCTTTACACTATGGCAGAGGAGAGAGAATGCATAAGCGTGAATGCAGCCTACTGTAGTAGATCCTTTGTCAACGTTTCATAGTAGATTTCCTTTTGTGTACAACCAGCGGTCAAGGAAGAAATGTGCTGTCTTCAGACAATGCATATCACTGCCTTTATACTTCATGGCAGACACATTTTGAAAAGCGTACTTCAGCTGTTCCATTGCCATCTTTCAACATTCAGCTTGCCTTTGGACGCTGTCTTGTGGGTTTCTGCAGGCTGGACAAATTGGGCATTTCCCAGAGGGCCTACAGTCTTTAGAGGCCAATGTTTTTTTTCCTTAGAGACTGACCCATAATTAAGCTTTGCAAAAAAAAATGCCTTGGTCTTTTTCCGGTCAAGGTCCAGCTCTGGCCCAGCCGTGGCTCAGCAGTGGCTCAAAAGAGCATAAGAAAAGAGAAGACCCAGCCCTGGGCATCTGCAAGAATGTAAATGATCATTTTGCTTTTGCCATGTGACATAACCGAGCAGTGCACAATAAGTGAGAGGGACAGACATCAGTCAAAGATAATATAAAAAACATGCATGCATCTTGCCCATCATCATTGCACAATCATCATTGGGAATGCAATGCAGGATGCATGGGATGCAAGGGGTTAAATATGCATAATCTAGTATGGCTGGGGACAGGCTTGCTGCAGAATACGCGTCTGTGGGCACATTTCGTCCATGACCCCGTTGCCATGCGTATTTATTTTGTTAATTTTGCACATGACACAAAACACCTGACACAAGACATGCAGACGCATGTGTACATGATGAAATAGTAGAGTCAAACACTGGTGGAAAACATTAATGACAGCCCCACTGCCTATCTGCCCCCTAGATCAGTGGTTCCCAACCTTTTTTTTCAGGGACCCATATTTTTACCATTGTAAGCTATGGTGACCCAATCGCGCGAGCGGCCGCACAAGAGGGAGTCACATGATACTCATTAATTAACATTTTATTCCTGAATTTGTCTTCTGTCAAATATGGAATCACTTTTTGATGTATCACTTACAGTACATTGTGTTGCTTCTATGCATATATTAGTTTACATGCTTTGTCATTTATTCAACATGGGCTATATATGGTATTAAAATTAAAGCCCCTTAAACTCAAGAGGGCTTCACGACCCACTGTGGATCTTTGGTGACCCGTCGATTGGGTCCCGACCCATAGGTTGAGAACCACTGCCCTAGATGATCCCTCCAGTGACCTGCAAAGTGCTTCGGTCATCCTAAAGCAAGTATGAGCACTTGTATGCATTGTATGCGTAATTTAAGGCGCACAGCAAGCAAAGCCCCGTCCTCATTTGCCACCTACAACTCATCTGAGATATTGGTGGAATAATGCACGTTTTTTTCATTAATTATGTGAAAATTTAAAATGTCTTTGCATTGCCACTCTCACAGTTACGCATCTCTCAGTTACAGAAACAGCAAGATCCCAATAACCCCACCCCCCGCACATACACACACACACACACACACACACACACACACACACACACACACACACACACACACACACACACACACACACACACACACACACACACACACACACACACACACACTTTTCTTTCTGCCTATCCTTCTCTCACATGTAACATTTCCTTCCCTCCATCCGTCCGTCTGATACAATTATATGATTAGCCTTGATGGGGCATGTAACCTGCATATAACTGGTGTGCAAAAGCAGAAGCACTGTTCATGAATCTAATTAAGGGGGCCAATCACACACACTCTCTTTTCCTAAGTATGACCTGATCAGTCCACACACACACACGGGCACGCACACGCACAAGCACATACACACGCACACACACACACACACACACACACACACACACACACACACACACACACACACAGCCCTGGGGTGGAGGTGGGGAGGGGGAGAGAGAGAAGAATTTGAGAATGTGGGTAGATTTTTTTTTCTTTTCTTCGTCAGATGAAGGTGAATTAACTTAAATCACGCACCAGGACTCTAATTATAATCATGTTTTGACAAAAAAAAAACTGTCACCTCCAAAAACTAGGCCAAGGAAAAAAAACACAGTCTCTCTCTCTCTCTCTCTCTCTCTCTCTCTCTCTCTCTCTCTCTCTCTCTCTCTCTCTCTCTCTCTCTCTCTCTCTCTCTCTCTCTCCTTATGAAGTGTCTCATTTCTTTCCAGCATCTCACTCCATTTTCCTCCAGCATGTTTTGACAGTAGGCTATGTGTCACCATGGAGATCATGTCTTCCCCCACCCCCCCCCCCCCCCAACCCCTCTCTCTGTCCCTTTTTTTCTCTGCCTCCTCCTCGGTGTATTAAAACCGGGAACACGGAGAAAGAGAAAAACACAAGCGCACACATTCAGCAATTGAAAGCCATGAGAAAAAACTGACAAAAGAAGAGCATAAAGTACAACACTGAATGTCAAAAGTAAACGGGAGTGACTGAAACAGGATGTCAAGTCAACTTCAGCCAGGTCATTATACTCCCAGAGGACAAGTGCTGTTAGAGGTTGTGACAACGTAACACCATGAACACAACAAAGTAAAAAAAAAAAAACAATGCAGTGTTAATTTAACACTTAGTGAGTACTCTGGGACCAAATGCACTCTAGAAAATGTTAAGTCGACTCTCAGAGTATTCAAATACCAGTACTTTTTTACTGTGTGGACAGGACCAAATGCACTCTAGAAAATGTTAAGTCGACTCTCAGAGTATTCAAATACCAGTATTTTTTTACTGTGTGGACAGCATAAAAGAATACAGCCTCAAAACTCCTAAAAGGGTGGGGAATATGTACCCACTATACAATAGAGGGTTGGAAATACAGTTGTATTTGAGTGGGAAAAGGAAATGCAAGAAGTGCACTTATTGTAGTCTACAAATCGCGGCAAATGTGAATTGTATTGCACTGCAGCTGAGTGGGTTTAAACTAAGGATATATGCAATTTGTTGCAGCTACAGTACAAATGGCGGTTTTGTCGTTTTGTTTTGCTCCCTTGTTACAAGGCTCAAGAGAGAAGAACTCTAATGTTCGGCTGTGTTTTAGGCCTAAATGACCTATCCTCTTTGAAACACACCGGGGAAGAATGATAATACCACAGACTTCTTTTCCAAATTGTAGCGTATACCCACTGTTCCAACCAGACTATTTTTTATGTGTAGTTGTGTATAGTCTGTGTTTGGAAAAAAAAGTACTGCATCGGGTAACATGAGAGAGAGAGAGAGAGAGAGAGAGAGAGAGAGAGAGAGAGAGAGAGAGAGAGAGAGAGAGAGAGAGAGAGAGAGAGAGAGAGAGAGAGAGAGAGAGACTTTATTAATCCCCACAGGGGAAATTGAATGCCACATCGGCTAATGCTTCACCTGGCCTTGCTAATGCTTCACTTTCACTTTGTGTTTGTTTTCAAATAGCCCAACCCAAAAGCAGTTTGGATGTAATCTATGCTAAACCTTTAGTCAGGCCATTGCTCAATGTCTTGCCTGCTCCTTGTTGACTTTTCTATTGGAATTAATGAGTTTCCAGACAGCCCGATCAACCCAAGAATAACAGGGAAGGGAGAATGAATGGTACATCAGCAACCACAGTTGGGGAGGAAATAAAGAAAGTCTTAGCCAGTTTCAAATGTTGGCCAGCTGAAAATCGCCACTACCACAATAAATGCACTGTATCGGAGACTGACAAGAAAAAGGTGAAAGAATGATGCTGGAGACCCATTTCAGTAAACCGGACCGAAGCAGCTGTACAGCTAAACACACATGCACACACACACACACACACGCACACGCACACGCACGCATACACACAGTTATCAGTGGTGTCCACAGATGACAAGCTAGCCACTTCCTGCCACAGCCTGGATGCCTGCTGCCTTCATACCCCTGCACATCCACCACCTTTGGCACCTGTCAACGAAGAGATGGTAAGAGTAAGTATTTATTTGTCACATACAAGCCTAGCCTTGCAGGCTAGCTTGCAATGAAATGAGGAGGAAGTGTGCAGAAAAATCTAAAATTAGTAATTACATACATACAGTAAATGAACTACATCATTAAAGGGACACTGTGCAGGAAATGGTCAAAAAGGGTACTGCAACTATGCTGCTCATTGAAACTGGGCTGCCTATTGCCAAAATTCATCTTTACATGAAAGTTTACTAAGTATTAAACAAATATTTGCTAGTGTGGTCCAAGTACAGTAATTTTTGCAGCTAGAAATGGCTATTTTTGGAAATTCAAAATGGCGGACCATGGAGAAGATCCCCCTTTTCATGTATGAAAAGTGCCATTTTTCCAGTCATAGTGAATATTTTGAATTTGATGGTGGTGGTAAGTATTCATGAAAAAGGTAACATTAGTGAATGGGCAGCATGAATTCTGGAAATAAACAACAAAAAAACTCACACAGTGTCCCTTTAAAGTAAGAGTAGAAAAGTAGAGTATTTTCTTAATTGTCCATAGCTATGCATAGCTATGTGACAAGGTGAAGTTCACTGTAGAAAGGTACAGTAGACGTCATGTAGGTAGCTGTTGTCCTTGATTATAGGAAGGAAGGCGGTCTAGGTGACATAGCACTTCAGCCTGGCAGCTGGCGACTTTTGGAAACCAGAACTGGAAATGCACATAGGTGCACAATGTGTTCTTGTTTCTACCACACTGACAAATAACTGGTCACATTTACGTACTAGCTACTTTCATATTTTACCAGTTACATTAAATTTGGCTGCTGGTGGCGTTGAATTTCCTGCCCCGGTGGACAGGGTCGCTGACAGCTTTCTCTGGGCCCAGGACAAAGTCATCTGAAAGGGCCCCCTCATCCAATACATGATGTAATGGGGACCCAATTCTTCCCACCCCCCCTTTCTCCCCGGGACAACATACCCCTTTGTCCCCTCCCTGTCAGCAGGCATGCTGGTGGGAACACTTTACCGTTCAACAAAGACGCTTTTGCACACCTCTGTAGTTGGGCAGGTACGTAGGATATTATCCCAGTGGGGGTGTCATTTAAATGTAAAGAAATCCTTCACACTGTCCATTCCACTAACAAACTTTAATACAACGGTTTCGGTCATCCGACCTTCTCCAGGTAAGAAAAGTTTGGTTGACTAGCATGGACCAATCAGGTCCTGTTGCGTAGGTCACGTCACTCCATTCATAAAGATTGCCACATCACCTATCCATTGCTCAACCTGTTTGAAGGAGTGGGGAGACACCTGTCTCCTCAGTCAGGATGCCATACACAGCTTGTATTAAGTATTCACTATCACCAAATTAAAAAAATAAAGAGGATGCAAAATAAAGATCTTTCTTTACAAAGTAAAGACACTTTACCCTCAGAGCCTTCAGCTCTCTTTTCACCTTCCAACCAAAGGTCTATCAATAGCATCCATATTTTCAAACACCCCTACGCTGCTGTATTCAGCTTGTCATTTACATTCTCAGCTATGAAGATGCTCTGCCTTTGTTTTCCACCGAAATAAAAATGGCCGTCGCCCAATATGTGAGAAATATCCAGATGTCCGACGATAAGAATGGTCTTACCTGATAGTAGCCATCTTGCCCGTTCGTGCCAGGAGGTCTCTGTTGGCCAAGGCTGGACTGGGGAAGAAATAGGGCCCGGGCACTTTTGGCTTAAAGGGCCCCCTCATAATTAGCAGCGCAGAACTGATTCACCAGTGGGGCCCCCACCCTTTTGGGCCCCTATTTTCAGAAATGTAATTAAAAAGTAATAATAATTTTAAAAATTAACATTTCTGAAAATAGGGGCCCAGAGGGGTGCAGGGCCAACCGGGAAATGCCCGCTATGCCAGATGGCCAGTCCAGCCCAGCTGTTGGTCCTTGTCCCCTGTCACGCCTGGTATGCCAGTGGGACCTGCAGGGTCTGAGGGGGGCAATCAGAGCACATGTCCTGGGTAGAGACAGAAGAATAGAGGTAGCATTAGAGTAAGTGTGTGTGTGTGTGTGTGTGTGTGTGTGTGTGTGTGTGTGTGTGTGTGTGTGTGTGTGTGTGTGTGTGTGTGTGTGTGTGTGTGTGTGTGTGTGTGTGTGTGTGTGTGTGTGTGTGTGAGAGAGAGAGAGAGAGAGAGTGTGTGTGTGTGTGTGTGAGTGTGTGTGTGTGAGTGTGTGTGTGTGTGAGAGAGTGTGTGTGTGTGTGTGTGTGTGTCTGTGTGTGTGTGTGTGTGTGTGTGTGTGTGTGTGTGTGTGTGTGTGTGTGTGTGTGTGTGTGTGTGTGTATGAGGGGTGCAACTAAGTATCATAGGGAGGATGGTCCATGGTTGAAATTTGCATGTCCATGTCTTGGAAAAACTTGTGGCTTTGTATAGAGAGCACTGTATAGCATGGCATTTTCATGAGCAATAACTATCTGTAAGCTCAATATTCACGAGTCAACACATCACCAACCTACAGTAGTTGAGAGTTTCAGCACAGCATGTCTGAGACTAAAATGTCAGCGACCTTCTTGGATATGCATGTCCACAGATGGCGTGGTTTCCGACTCCAAATATCCAAATTTAGTAGAGCGGTTCTGGAAGTGGTCCCGTAGACCTTGTCAACGAAGTTTACGTGGCATGAATAATATAAACGCACAGGATGCAATGAAATATTTATGACAAAACACATTGTTTGGCAGCCATGTGAGCCAAGCGGGCTCCCTAAGGGCCACTATAGTTCCATGTTCATTCTACAGGCCCCAAGGCAGATCATTTTGTACAGAACATCCACGTCAGACTTGGCGAATACCTACCTGCTGTGTGGGAGGACTACACAAGAGTGGTAATGCAATATTCCTGTACAAATGTAGCAATTGGTATTTCCAGTGCAGCCACATAATTCTGATATGTATGTGGACTGTGGGCTTGGCCCGGATGAAGTTACAAAAGCGGATTCCAAAAAAGTTGGGACACTTTGTATTTTGTGAATAAAATCAAAATGCTGGCATTTTCAAAATATGCAATATGTTAATAAGGTAGAGCATTATGTACAGACAACATATCAGTTGTTCGAGTCAAGCAGAATTATTGTTTTGAGGTAATTATGTGATCATTTAATATTTCACCCTTGCAACAAATCCCAAAAAAGCTGGGACAGGGCCAATAAAATGCTTTTTATATTGGATAAGACTAAACACAACACAAGGGATGAGACTGAACAGTTAAATACTTTGACTGATGGCATAATTTTTTTTCAAAAATTACATATTTTGATGTGCGAGACATGATTTCAGCAGCTCAACTGATAGGTGTGCTCCTTGACTTGTTTACCTTTTTGTTGTGCTTAATATGTGGCATATCCTGTCTGCAAGAAAACAATTTTGTGACCTGTTTACTCTTATGATGGAACCACACTGTTGGAACATAGAGATTGAAATTTGCCACCATCATTGGGCAGTACCTAAAGGCGGTACTCCAAAATATAATGCCTTGGTAGCTATGTATGCTGTTTATAGTCTGTATATATCATTCAACGTTCATTTTAATACTCTACATGAGTCAGAAGACCATAACCAAGGCACCTCTGCACCCCTTTACCATCATATATGCTGTCTTTCAGACTGACCACTAAATCAAGCTGAAGTATTCATTTTCTATATAACCTGGAGGGTGCATGACTCCATGATTTGGAAAAAGAATGACATATTTCCCATTCTGTAATCAGAGGACAGTTTCACATGTCTCCTAGGTCCATCTAAAATTAGCTTTTCAGCATGCAACACTGTTTAATGTCTGCATCATGTGCATTAATCAAGTTTTGTGTTTATGGTCATTTTTTTCTAAAGCTGTTATTGTTGAAGTGTCATAGTTTGCTTATTGACGACGAATATGTCATGATCTCTTAAGTCGTGTAATGATTACACAGAACTCTATATTACGGAAATAGGCCTTATATGCCTGCTATTTTGATAATTCAATCTTTCTGTGTTATAGATAAGTAATTAATCCCTCAAAATATTCGCTGCTGAGTGCCACAGCCTCTCTGTGATGGTATTTTATTTGTACATTCATGTTGGCAGTCAATAAAGTTCCTTTTAAAATATTCTTCCTTGTGTTATTTTTAGAATTATCCAACTATTATAACATGTTTTGGCCCTGTCCCAACTTTTTTGAGATTTGTTGCACGGGTCAAAATTTAAATGATCACATAATTACCTCAAAACAATAATTCTGTTTGCCTTTAACAACTGATATGTTGTCTGTACATAATGCTCTACCTTATTAACATTTCGGATGTTTTGAAAATGCCAGCATTTTGATTTTATTCACAAAATACAAAGTGTCCCAACTTTTTTGGAATCCGCTTTGTATATTAATGCAATGTTTACTTCAGGTCATGGCTCTAAATTTACTTTTTTCAATACCAGCCAAAATGTTAATCTTACTAGCCAAACACACTCACTAATATGTCAAGGTGTCAAAGAAGTTGATCTTACCAGCCAAACTGAAATGTCACCAGCATTTGGCTAGTCGGCTTCTGTCAATTAAGAGCCCTGCTTCAGGCTGTGAGTCTAATAGATACCCACTTGTTATGTAAAGCTGGTAGGCTAATGTTAAGTTTTGATTTCAGGCATCTCTGAAAGTAAACTGATAAATGTTGTAGGCTGACAGTGGTGTGTTTTATTCGTGTGTGTGCCTGGGAGGAGTTACACACCTTTAAAACACTAAATTTGCTTTGAGGATTAGTAGCCATGTTATTTGCCTTGATTTGTTTTAGCTATACTTACAAATGAATGCGATGAAGCCTATTTAGAGACACAATAGTCCTAACAATCCACCCAAATCATTGCTGATCCAGTCCAGTGAAAATGTTGATTTTAATGTTATGCATGACATTAGGGGCTCTCAGGCAGGCGGGGTTGACTCTCAGTCACCGTTTAGAAAAGTGTTTTGACATCATAGGCATCAAGTCTCTCACGCAGTCGTTACGGTAGCACGGGCAGTCACAGTTCTACAGTTGCGCCTGCGTAGTGTGGCGCTACTGAGCGTAAACTTTGGACGTGCGGGAAAGTGGCAGCGGGACGTCATGGGACGCGCATGAGGAAACAACTGGAATCGGTCACTCTAAGCCGGGTATGGTAGCTTTCAAATGACCTTTGTTTACATTTTTCTTCTATCATTCATTATGAAAACGCTTGTCAAATATGGTCTTGTTGAAATTAATGAAAGTGCGGAGCTAAAGGCAGCAAGAGATGTTTTGGACGCACAGTGCTTCATGGTAGTTCTTGTGTTGAGTGAGAAGATGTTGAGTGACAAGATGTTTTGAAGGTGCGGAGATTCAGTGGCTGATCATTTGTTTGCTAATAATCGTGGCTGTATTTTAAGACCAAATGTGGCCAGGGTCATTTCGAAAGGAACGTTGCGAGAGACAACGTGATTTCAGATCATGCTAGATACATGGCACATCACAAACTATTGGGATAACATTCTGTTCTACTATCAAACACGTTGGTATTCATTGAATAGCCTACTGTCCAGAATACGTGTTATTATTTCCGGACACAACTGCCATCGTCATGGGTATGGGGAGAGTGGTATCACGTTCAGCACCATGGATAGCGACGGATGGCGTGAAAACGCAATTACATGATGATAATCTAGTCATGATATGTGGATTTCAGTGATTTCAAGATGGCAGCTCTTAGGAAAAATATAAGTAGCTGCGACTGAATATATTGTGAAAATGACGGGAATGTCGCTGTTATGAATTGCTTTTTCGTCTCTCTCATGCCGCCATCAACGATATGAGTCATATGACAAAACATTAACCCTGTCGCCGAGAACACTGGCTTGTGAACTTGCTGTTGAACAAAAGCTGCGTTTGTGCTTCACTGTGGATGTCATCTAACTAAACGCACTTGTATACACATCATGCTACTATGTCTTTTCCATTTGAAGGATTAAAATATCATTTTCAAGCAATGCTCATAAATTACCCCCTTCCCCCACTAAGCTAGATCAAGGACTGATTTCAATAGAGAATGGAATTCCTGGCAAACATTACAAGGTTGCCCCAACAGCTAATATTCATCAATCCTTATTATATTCCCTTCATGGTAACATTGCTGTTTGCTACATATGAGACATAATGGTTTTGGGCACCTGGTCTTGCCAATCAGGGATGAGGCCTTGCAAGAGGATATGATTAAATTACTCTACATAATATCTTCCTGCAGCAACACAGCCCCTTGATGTTATTTAATCACATAAGATTTGTCATTCAATCATATGAAACAAAACAAAAACAATCAACAGGTTCAGACATTCATCACCATCAAAAGAAGCAACATGTTCCTTTGCTGTATGTCAGGGAGAAGAGATTGGTAGGCTGTAAGGTGTAAGGTGTCCGTAAGGTGTACCAACAGCATCACTGTTCCCGTGAACCCCTTCTGTCTTTCTGTCGTGTGTGACAAAGAGAATGTTCATGTAATGTAATGTGTGTGTGTGTGTGTGTGTGTGTGTGTGTGTGTGTGTGTGTGTGTGTGTGTGTGTGTGTGTGTGTGTGTGTGTGTGTGTGTGTGTTCATGTTCGTGTGTGTGGGTGACTCGGTTGGTTACGCACTCGCTCAGGTGAGTCATCAGTGGTGGGCGACCGTGCAGTCATGCAGGCGCGACTGTAGTCAGCTGTCAAACACAAGTGTCTTCGCAAAGGCAAGGCAGTAAGATCGAAATGACACTGAATGCCGTCTGTCATGACACGGCCATTAAGTGCATAGCTACTCGTCGCGTTGAGAGGCAGCCCTCAGGGACGACGATAATAAGCACTCAGACCGAGATAATAGGCTTGTGAAGCACAGTGTGTATGTTAATAACTTCGCCAAGAGTGGAAACCCTCTCTGCCTAGGGTTTTGGGGAAGAAAAGTGTTTTTATTCTGCTCGCAGTTACTACATACTGCCAAGTGCCAACTATGAGTAAGTTACGGATTTTTTGTTGTTGTTTGTTTGTTTTTAGGAGAAACAGCATTCTGTATTTTGCTCCTTTTGTTGTACCTGTAATCCCTGTATTTTGTTAAGGGTAAACCATGACAAGTAAAAAGACACTCAATAAATAAAAAGAAATATCATTTTAAAACTCAAAATTGGTTAATTGGTTGAATTTCTGCATTCAGAGGAAGGGGAAAGTGTACTTAGTGTGCACTTAACACAACCATCAAATTCTAGTATGCATAATGACTAGAAAAATTGCACTTTCCATACATCTTGTCCATGTCTGCCATTTTGAAATTCCAGAAATAGACATTTTTAGCTGTAAGACTTACTGTACTTTGGTCATACTAGTAAATATTAGATTAACATTTTTTAAATATTCGTGAATTTCAATTTTGGAAAATTTGGCAACAGGCAGCACCATTTCAATAAGCAACATAGCTCCGATACCTACTGTGGCCATCGTCCTACACAGGGCACCTTTAAGGCAGTGCTTGCGTTTGAAAGTAGGCTATGTGGATGGGATACCTGGGGAAGGCTGAGTGTACACTTATTATGTTCACACGTAAATTGAGAAAAAAAATGTTTACAAATATCCACATACATGTATGTGTAACTAGCCTCTGATTCTGACCCCCCAACAACCCCCCCCCCTGACCTTTCACCTCTGTCCCTCCTACTTGCGCAGGTGTGAAGGATGGCCTCGTGCTCGGAGATCTGTGCACCTGAGCAGTCTGAGCGTGCTCAGAAACCCACAGAGGCGGAGGCGGGGCAGGGGGCGGCATCGTCGTCATCGTCATCGGGCTGCCACAAGTATGGCGTGCGCTCATACCTGCACCACTTCTACGAGGAGTGCACGGCCTCTGTGTGGGAACGCCATGATGATTTCCAGACCCAGAGATCGCCACAATGGCTGAGCTCGGGCCTCTGGAAGGTGAAAAAAGTTTCTTTGTTTTGCATTTGCATTTGCATGTAAACCGAGAAAATCGGAGACTTGAATGGCTTTCTTCTTCCCACGACACAGTGTTCACGTATTTATGACATCTCTTGACAGCATTTTTATGTAGATTCACCAATATGTGTGGAAAAAAGTTATTTTGCAAAACAGGATGAAAGAAAATGTCAGTTGATTAAAGCAGAAAATACAATCTCTGTTCAGAGCCAGATTAATGCACAAGCTACAGTAGATATATATGGCTGCAACCTAGGGGCCAGGGAGCCCCCAGATGGCCAAAGGGGGAAAATCAATATATTTGGAGGAATGTAGCAAGATAACTTAGTCTGCCTTATCAGGTAGAATTTTAAATCTTAGTAGTACTCCACTTTGGTTGGATGCAGTCTACATGATTTTCTTATGAAATTTGCCTTTCTTGGAGGCCTGCAGCATCCTATAGCCTAGGGCCCCCGGGCCTTCTTACTCCGGCCCTGTCTCTGTTACATTAAGTACGTACAGTGCACTTGTTGCTCTTTACCTTAGGGTTAGGGATATAAATGTGTAATCTGACATGTAGATACACCTTTGGAAGGTGACGTGACTTGACTGGGTCATACGCCATATTTTTCATCACCCTAATGTGATTACATGACAAATATTGAGATTAATGTATTTGCCCATCGATATATCACAATAACATACTGTGATAATGTATTCACAATCTATTTGGCTGTCAGACTGGCCTGGACTGGATCACACAACATATTTACATCACACAGATGTACATCTAATTACATGAAGAATATTAAGATTAATGTATTTTTCGATCGATATGTTATGATAATGTACTGTTGCGTTGTTTACGCAAACGCTGTCAGAATACCCTATGCTTCTGAGTTGTCCGGAGGGAGGTTTCTCAATGTTCTACACCAAGTTGAACTAGATGGTTTCTGAAATATTGGTTTTGACTTTAAATGTACATAGTGTATTTATCCTCCCCCCTTCTCTCTCTAGCTTGAATTTTGAAATATCTCTCTGTCTCTCTCTGTCTCTCTTCATCTCTCTCTCTCTCTCTCTCTCTCTCTCTCTCTCTCTCTCTCTCTCTCTCTCTCTCTCTCTCTCTCTCTCTCTCTCACTCACTCTCTATCCTTCCATCAGGTCTCTCTGGTGTTCGGTTCCCTGGTGCTGCTAATTGGCCTGGTGGTGTTTGTGGTGGGCTGCACACTCCCGTCCCGCATCGAGGCCTTTGGCGACGGGGAGCTGCTCTTCGTGGACCACCAGGCCGTCCGCTTCAACCAGGGGCTCCAGGTGAGCATCCAGGCCGGGGCGGTGATGCTCTGCCTGGGCGGCCTGACGGTGGCCGGCAGCCTCTTTGTCTCCGCTTTCTCCAGGAGCCACAGGAAAGAGGATCCCATGCTCAGCCCGCCCACCAAAGACCGGGATCGAGGCAGGGAGAGGAGGAGAGGAAACAGAGGAGGAGGAGGAGGAAGAGAAAGTGGAGGAGGTAACGTCCCCTCTGAGCCAGTCACCAAGCCGCCTACCCCCATGTCTAGCGAGGCAGGAGTGCCCGTCACCCTGTCCAAAGTAGAAACCATACAACCCCCTTCGGAAGAAGTCCCCTCATCCCCGTCTCACTAGCGTCTTAGCATATAGTAGTGGTTCGTTTTCACTGTATATAGTCTAACTTCGCGTGTTGTCTGCCAATGGATAAGCAATGGGCAATCATGGAGGACTTTGGCTGGAGTGAGCAGGACTGAAGGCAATTATGTGGTGATGAATGAAGTGTTTGCTGTAATGCAGGGATGTCAAACTCAAATTCACAGGGTGCCAAAATTAAAATTGGTCACAGGCCGAGCTCAAAATTATTTTATTTTTTTAATGGGCCAAAAAATTGTACATGCATGCATTCACTTAACACTAAAGGCAAATTCCATAGCTATATGGTAACTTAAATGTGCCTCAACATATTTTGTTATGTGAGCAGCCGTTGTTACGTTGGCCTTTGTCCACTTATACTCCTATCGCACACGTAATTTATTGTTCAAGTCATCTTACTGTTAATGGTGTATGTGGGCCAATTTTATAGCCTAGAGAGCTAAACCCCTACAGCTGAAAGCTGACAGCTATTTGCAGCCACAAGGGGCGTTCTAAATGTCTAGGCTACCAACTTTAATGCACATTTGAAAAAATCTCACGGCCATATAAAAGGACATCGCGGGCCAGATTTGGCCCCTGGGCCTGAGTTTGACATCCCTGCCGTAGTGAATTGTTGTAAATTCATAATGGAGTACTATTCTTGTATGCTTTTAAGGGGAGGAAATATGTTATTGTTTTCATATCCAGTTCAGAACAAAACACTTTATTTTTCTTTACATGTAACAGATGTGTCTCTTAAGCTCTATTCGGACGGGACTAGTTTAATGGGGGGACCTGGGGTAAAACAATAATAATGGGGGAATTTAGTCCCGTCCGAACGCGCCATGTCAGTAAAGATAGCGGAGTATGTCGGTAAACTTCACCTAGAGTTTTACCTCCTGTGAAACGGTCCAGAGAAATTACCCTCGGTAATAATAATCCCATCCGAATGCGAAGATGTCTGGTTAAGTGCACAAAATGCACAATATATCCAATCTCTCCAGGCTAGGGGTAAACTGTGGTCAAACACCTTGGGGTAAACCATGGTCAAATGCACTCTCCAAATGAAATGACACGCATGCAGACGCATTAGAATGGATTTTGATGGGTTAGTAAACCAACAGGGAATTATTAAAATTGTTCCAATTGACCAAATGCCTCCATGGATTCGCAATAATGTGCTCAAAAATCTATGATATTGTGGAGTTGGCACGCACATGACGACAAGCGCAGTCACAACGGTGCGTGATGAGTTACCACTCCCACTTTCTTTTAATCCAGTCCGAATCTGCCATTTCTATTACTGACGTCCTGAGATAAAATAACATTTCCCCAGGTCCATACATAAAACTAGTCCTGTCCGAATAAGGCATTAGAAGCTATTTCATTCTATTCTATTATTCTCTCTCTCTCTGTCTCTGTCTCTCTCTCTCTCTCTCTCTCTCTCTCTCTCTCTCTGTCTCTGTCTCTGTCTCTGTCTCTCTCTCTCTCTCTCTCAATTCAGAAGCACAAAACACACTCCGGGTTACTCAGCCACTCCACTTTGTTTCTTTCTTTCATGAATAAGGATGAAAGCCCATTCAGCCAGCCAATGTTCTCTGGTCTCACCTTCACCTGTCATGTGAACATGTCAACATCTCCAAACACATTGTGGACCACTCTACACACAACAACATTGGGCACTTATTCTTGAAGTCCTTGAGGACCACAGCAAAGAGTCCACAGCAAACAAAACACTCCCACCTACACACACACACATACACTACTGTAATCTCACAATTTTCTGAATAATCTCTCTCTCTCTCTCTCTCTCTCTCTCTCTCTCTCTCTCTCTCTCTCTCTCTCTCTCTCTCTCTTCCTGTCTGACTCTCTCTCTCTCTCTCTCTCTCTCTCTCTCTCTCTCTCTCTCTCTCTCTCACACACACACACTCACACACACACACACACACACACACACACACACACACACACACACACACACACACACACACAAGAACAACAGGCTAGCGTCATTCCATGTCTGTGGCGATGCAATTGTTATTGCAGTGATTGATGTCCGTCATGTTGGTCAGTCAGAGGAAAAGTACCAGAGAAATGATGATGGTTGATTCCTTGACACGTGTATTAAATGAATATCAGCATTCCAAAAATGCTACTCCTGTTGTGCTGTTGCCTTTATTTGTGTTTTTCGTTTGACATCCTTCTTCCACGAACACACTCAAACAAACAAAAATATTTGACCTATGTTTTGGTTTACGCCTTCATCAGGGTCTCTTCAATTACATTAGCCTTCCTCCATAAATGTTTTCTTCTTCTTCTTCTTCTTCTTCTTCTTCTTCTTCTTCTTCTTCTTCTTCTTCTTCTTCTTCTTCTTCTTCTTCTTCTTCTTCTCCTTCTTCTTCCTCTAAATCAGTTATTACAATGATGAAATTACATATTGTGTGTTGTTGCTTTTGATTTGGGAATCCCATCCCACCACCAGCCTGCCTATTCCCTTGGGTAAATAATACAGCACGTATGTGCGTGCGGTCCATTTTTAGGCTGCCAGTGGGAGGATGGGAGGATAGAAAGTCGGATGAGATGGAGGCATGGGATGAAGGGTGGGGGCATCTCAGCAGGTGCGTGCGTGCTGGTCATGGGGATTTGCTTCTGCTCGCTAAACGGGGGTGGGGGGGCTTGGCTCGGCTGGCTCGTGATTGGGTGAAGGCTTGCTATGCCGCCCTCGCTCACTTGGCTGTAAATAGAACCCAACGGAACACAGCGGTGACTCATGCAACGACGCCATTCTCCACTGCCATTTCCTCTGCTGCAGGGAAGACGACAGAGTAGAGGGGGGTAAATGGGTCAGGTGTCACGGTCCCAGGGAGAGAGAGAGGGCCCAGAATTGGGTCCTCAAATCACATTGTTATCGTAGGGGGGGCCCTTTCAGATGACTTTGTCCTGGGCCCGGCAAAAACTGTCAACGTCCCTGCCTGCTGCCCCTCCATCCCGAATCCATTCCCTGTTGCTTTTCTCGCCTCAGTCCTCATTTTATGCCCTCTGTTATTTCCTTTCTTCATTCATTCATTCATTTATTCCGCCTTCTGTTCTGTCTATCTGTCTTCTTCATGCTCCATCATTCTCCCTTCATGTCGTCCGATTTCTTTCAGGTTGCTTTAAGGTTGCCTTCTCTTTTGAAACCTCAAACCTGCTTCTATTCATCTTGCTCCATGTTTCATGGTCTTAGGTCCGATATCATTGTCAATCTCTCTCTCTCTCTTTCTCTTCTCTCTCTTTCTCTTCTCTCTCTCTCTCTCTCTCTCTCTCTCTCTCTCTCTCTTACTTTGCCCTCTCTCCCTGTCTCACTTTACAGTCATTTTGCCTCTTTTCTGGTCAATCCCTTTTTACCTTAACACATTTGCCCCTCTCTCTCTCCTTCTCCCTCTCTCTCTCTCTCTCTCTCTCTCTCTCTCTCTCTCTCTCTCTCTCTCTCTCTCTCTCTCTCTCCATCCCTCCACCTGAGGCTACAGCGCTCCATGACTCATTCCCCGCCTGCTGTGGGATCCAGCGTTCAGCATGGGGGCCTTTAACAATCAATTGCCCCCGCTGTCGCATCGCACCCCAGGAGCCAACTCAGCAGGCTATCCCCCATAGCCCCATAGCCCCAGCCTCTCTGCCAGCCTAGTCCGGCCTTATCCAGTCTCAGCCTCTATTATCTCAGCCTCAGTGGTAGCCAGCCTGAGGCTTGTAGGCCTACATATGACGTCTTCAACCAATGCTGGATTGGCCATAAAGCATACAGGGCATTTGCCCAGTGGCCTGTTGATGATTTTGGCCTGGTTCTCCCCTCAATGTATACAGATGTGATGCAGACTGATACAGAAAACAGCCAATAAATTGTTGCTCAGTATCTTACTACTTGTATTGCCTCATCATGACTGATTAAACATTTGCTTTGCTTTCAGTAGAAATGTAATGCATTGCAATGCATTGTAGAGTTGAATCGGATCGAATCGCATAGAATCGAATCGAATCGAATCGCTACCTCCCGAATCGTGATCAAATCGGATCGTGAGGGCAGTGCCGATCCACACCACTAGAGTCAGATATACAAATATTCACTTTGGATGTTGTGGTCAACGTAGCTCGTAATAGCGGACCGCAAATGTTGCCACAGGCTTTGGCATTGTGTCTTTCAGTGCCTTGAAGACTGGTCTCTCGGCTGAAAATGCCCAGCCTGATTGTTTTGTCCCAGTCCAGCCCTGACTGCAACCCACTTCCACACAGCCTCTGACCCTCATAGCCCCACCCCTAGCCTCTGTCCGACTCCCAGCCTCTGTCCCACTCTAACCGTACGATCACACCGCGGGCGTTGAACGCGTGGAAAGATGCGGAAGTAATTGACTTTGTATGGGAGAGCAGGCAGCGAACGAGGCAAACGCGTCGGGAGCGTTTCTAGAGGCGAGGGCGTCGAAAGCGTCAAAAGCCGAGGGCGGCAGAAGTTGAACTTCATCTAAAAATATGTAATGAGCTCGGCCTCTGTCCCACTCCCAGCCTCTGCCCCACCCCTAGCCTCTGTCCGACTCCCAGCCTCTGTCCCACTCCCAGCCTCTGTCCCACTCCTAGCCTCTGTCCCACTCCTAGCCTCTGTCCCACTCCCAGCCTCTGTCCCACTCCCAGCCTCTGTCCGACTCCCAGCCTCTGTCCGACTCCCAGCCTCTGTCCCACTCCTAGCCTCTGTCCCACTCCTAGCCTCTGTCCCACTACCAGCCTCTGTCCCACTCCCAGTCTCTGTCCCACTCCCAGCCTCTGTCCCACCCCTAGCCTCTGTCCCACTCCAAGCCTCTGTCCCACTCCCAGCCTCTGTCCCACTCCCAGCCTCTGTCCCACTCCTAGCCTCTGTCCCACTCCTAGCCTCTGTCCCACTCCCAGCCTCTGTCCCACTCCCAGTCTCTGCCTAGTCCAGTTGTATCAGGCTCAGCCTCTATCAACCTCTGTGAGTCTCATCTTCCATTTTACAACCCACTGCTGCATGAGCACATTGCTCACATATGAGTAGCCTACTTATATGTATTATATTGTAGGCTAATGTATTACTTTTAGCTTCTTTTTATTTTGTTTCCACACACATTTCCTACAATGAGAAACAAATTATCTGCAAAACTGCTATGTGAGAAGTATGGACAGACAGACGTGTCATGACATGACACACTGAAGATAAGTAGGCTCACAAACAGGTTGGCAGGTGAGGTTGAATCCATAACATTGCACAGAGATGGGCGGCAAAGGAAGGTGCCAGGTCAATACAAACCAATGCTTGAAGATGAGCAAAGGCTAATTGAAGATGCATAGGATAAAATAGAATAGCTTAAAAGGGGTGAACTTTGATCGAGAGTGATCTTGGAGTTCTCAAAAGCCATAAAATACTTGAAGTATAGGAGTGCTGACAGTTCAGTGAGCTAAGGCTCAATTCAAGATTAATATAATGAAAAAGAAGGGCATTCCAACAATGGATGAACTTCGATTAATAGTGCATTGGTGTTATTTAGCAGTCAAGACATAAAGTACAGGAGTGATAGTTCAGTGAGTTAAGGCTCATTCATTGAAGATGAATACAATAA
>NC_085876.1:31934378-31976878 GCF_034702125.1 Engraulis encrasicolus
GAAAACATGTATTGCTTACATCTGTTGTTTACAGCCCCTTTATACAATTCCTCACAAATTATTTTCATTCCAAGACAACTCTTAATAGTCATTAGAGGCTCATTGATTCCACTCTCCATTCCTTTGTTTGTTCGCCTTATTTTCATGTGCACAATCTGGCATTAACTGCACTAATGTCTGAGATTTCCCAGGAGGCATTGCCATCTTATTGTTAACGCTACACGGTTGTACACAAGTGGCTTCGTGCTCTCTCTCCCTCTCTCCCTATCTCTCTCTCTCTCTCTCGCTCTCTCTCTGTCTCTCTCTCTCTCTGTCTCTCTCACTCACTCTCTCTTTGTCTCTCTCTCTCTCTCTCTCTCGCTCACTCTCTTTCTTTCTCTAGCTTGCTCTCTCTCTCTTTCTTTCTCTCTCTCCCTCTTTCTTTCTCTCTCTTCCTCTCGCTCAATCCCCCCCCCCCTCTCTGTCTCTGGTGGTGGGAAAGGTACGGCGTGTTACACATTTGATTAAGAGTGTGAGATAGTGCCTGACAGACTCTCTATGAAGTGTCTGTCTTCACACATGCGAGGTGTTTCTTTCCCTCCGTTTTTTCTTGCTCCCTCCCTCCTCTTCTACCCCCTCATGGCTGTCTTGTCTTCCGCTCTGTCGCCTCTGCTCACTTCACTGTACAACACCACAACAGCTTGTGTTGACTTGCCTCCTCTCAAAACCTGAAACACTGAAGTTACTGGCATATCTTGTAGAAATCCAACCCTTGCTGCTCTTTCATCAAAGCAAATCCAGAGTAACACCGTTTCATAGGTGAAAATAGCAGATTCCTGCATTTGCTCCAGTCAGTTCATTACATTGCATTACATTACATTACGTTACATTGCATTTAGCAGACGCTTTTGACCAAAGCGACTTCCAAGGAGG
This sequence comes from Engraulis encrasicolus, assembly GCF_034702125.1. NCBI lineage: Eukaryota > Metazoa > Chordata > Actinopteri > Clupeiformes > Engraulidae > Engraulis > Engraulis encrasicolus. The sequence continues at coordinate 31,935,291 of NC_085876.1, forward strand.
ACATTCAAGCAAGTACAGTGTGTGGGATCAGTGATGATTACAGCAATATCCAAGTAAATTAGAACAGATACAGAGCACCTATTTGCCTGGTTAACACCAGACCTAATCACAAGTGAGATAAGGTCTGGGGAGTTGCCTATTGTAAATTCCATAGGGGCCGGAATACTTCGCTATTATGACACACTGCCCTGCTCTCTAATTGGGCAGAGAAACTGTAAAGGTCGGAATGCTTGGCCATTATGACACAGGGCCCATGATCTTGGACGTTATGAGTCATCCTCGCCAGACTGTCTTTCAGATCGAAACGATTGTGTAGAACTAAAGGCAGTGTGGGAGTTCCCAGGCTAAGCACCTATATAGTGGGGTCGTATTAGGCTCAGTCATTTCAAATTGGTGTTAAAGTTTTGTTTTCACTTCCAAGTTGAAGTTTATGGTCTATAGAACAATTTGAGTTCGAGTGTCAAACACACAGATAACAAAATGGCCTGCGGGGGGGCGCTCTAAAATATATAAACTGCTATAACTTTTGATTAGTTAAACCAAATTTAACATATGAGATATATATGGATTCAGCATGAAGAGGAGAAACCGATGAGCTAAGTATTTGGTTACCAGATTAACAACACACTATGTAATAAACACACTTTTAGCCAATGGACAGCTAAATCCGGGCTTTTTTAAGATAAAGGGTGGAAATGCCCTCAAAGTTGCAATGAAACATAACTTATTGTTACAAGTTATTGTAAATAAAGCCTGGGTTATCACTTAACTTGATTTGTTCAGAATATCCCTGAAGCACACAGATACTTAGGATACCTATACACAAATATGGCTGCATAAAGCCTATGTGATATTTAGCACTCAACTTGCAACTTTGAGTTTATGAATTTAGGATCATGAGTACCAGCTTTTTTTCAATCAAGCCATATTCTGTTCACACATAAAATCACAAAAAAAGTTATTTCTGGAAGAAAATAAATCAATAATAATAATAATAATAATAATAATAATAATAATAATGATGATGATGATGATGAATACTATGGGGAACATCATTTTTTCCTGCATTCAAAAAGCAAACAGAAGGGCTAACATTTAATAATCCACTCTACAATAACTATGACAGAGAACAGATGCAAAAACAATCAGTGGTCAGTCTTAGAAATTGCATGTGCACTTGCACAGACGTGTGCACTTTCACTCTGCCTCCATGCACTTGCACCGAGATCTGGCAGGTCTATTTGTACAAGTACTAGTACAGCTGCACTTCACCTCTAGTTGGAATACATCTTTGGACACTGCATCTTTGGTAGTGTAGTCCAAATCTGGGAACTGTTCATTTGTTACCAGTTTGGCAGGCATTTCTGGCAAATGCAGATAACTACGCTGGTAAATGGACAGTTCCCAGATAACAGAGATGTCCTCATAACAGCAGATGATTGTGTCTACCATGTATGAAATAGTCCTATAGTATTATTTAGTATGCTTGCCAAAGGCCTCTGCTTGCCCCCAGCAAGCATACTAATTGTTCTCCAACAGTTTATTTAGTATGCTTGCGGGAAAGCATACTAATTGTTCATCAAGAGTTTATTATTATTCTACATTTTTCCATTCACCTCGGCCTATGGGAATCGCCATTCATTAGTATGGCGGCTTTGAATCGTTGAAGCGTTTGAGATAGAGACACGGTTCGAGTGCCAAAAGCACGGCTCGAAAAGGGACCAGGGTGGTGTATTTTTCGCTGGCCTACCCCCTTTCATTTGTTCACCAGACTTGTTTTTCCTCAGTTTTCTCTCTGTTGTCCCCCTCATTGAAATGAATGGTAGAATGGTCAAGATGATGTCACAAACTGTGGCAGTTAGAGTGAGAGGTGACCTGTCCTGTGGTTTTTAACTAGGTATCAACTAGGTAAAGGCATTGTCAGAGAGGTCTTGGCTCTGAATACAAACTGTGTGAAGATCATAAGCCAACTCTTAAAAATGTTTCAGAGAGAACAGTTTTAAAATCTCTATGATGTGACCTCATTCACTTAGAAAAAAATGTGTGAACAGCTCAGCGCATAGGCCTGAATATGTCATTTTTTTGACTGAACCATTTGGCCTGATCTCAGCTTTGACATGAAGAGCAGGGTTGTGCCATTTGTGTGTCAATATCATCTGACAACTTGCAAAACTTTTGGAGATATGACAGCGTAAAAATAAGGCTGCACATATTACTCATCTATTGACTGCCAAACTGTCACCTTTAGAATCTTCATACACACACACACACACACACACACACACACACACACACACACACACACACACACACACACACACACACACACACACACACACACACACACACACACATGCAGCCTTGTAGAACTTTAGACATCTGCTGTCACCTGGGCAACCGTGGCCTAATATGCTGCTGTAGCCACTCTATACAGTAAGTGGCAGTGGCCAACTGGGTAGGGTGTTGGTCTGTCAGAGGGTTACAGGTTCGAATCCCACCCTTACCTCTCCCTACCCACCCATTGCTGAAAGGCACCTGAAACATATCCATACACGCACAAACACCTCTCTCTCTCTCTCTCTCTCTCTCTCTCTCTCTCTCTCTCTCTCTCTCTCTCTCTCTCTCTCTCTCTCTCTCTCTCTCTCACACACACACACACACACACACACACACACACACACACACACACACCTCTCTCTCTCTCTCTCTCTCTCTCTCTCTCTCTCTCTCTCTCTCTCTCGCACAGACACACACACACACACACACACTCAGACCTCTCTTTCCCTCGTGTTTCTGTGTGTGTATACAACAGCTCTGTGTGTGTGTGTGTGTGTGCATAAGCCGCAAGCATACTAATAGCATTGTCTCTCCGGAAATGCAGTCTTATTATTATTATTATTATTATTATTATTATTGATTTATTTTCTTCCAGAAATAACATTTTTTGTGATTTTATGTGTGAACAGAATATGGCTTGATTGAAAAAAAGCTGGTACTCATGATCCTAAATTCATAAACTCAAAGTTGCAAGTTGGGTGCTAAATATCACATAGGCTTTATGCAGCCATATTTGTGTATAGGTATCCTAGGTTTCTTTGTGCTTCAGGGATATTCTGAACAAATCAAGTTGAATGATATCCCAGGCTTTATTTACAATAACTTGTAACAATAAATGATGTTTCGTTGCAACTTGAAGGGCATTTCCACCCTTTATCTTAAAAAAAACCCTGAATTTTGCTGTCCATTGGCTAAAAGTGTGTTTATTACATAGTGTGTATTTACTCCGGTAACCAAATATTTAGCTCACCGGTTTCTCCTCTTCATGCTGAATCCATACATACCTCATATGTTAAATTTGGTTTAACTAATCAAAAGTTATAGCAGTTTATATATTTTAGAGCGCCCCCCGCAGGCCATTTTGTCATCTGTGTGTTTGACACTCGAACTCAAATTGTTCTATAGACCCTAAACTTCAACTTGGAAGTGAAAACCAAACTTTAACACCAATTTGAAATGACTGAGAAAAATTGCATATGCCTACGACCCCACTAATAGGGGTATAGAGGACCTACAGTGTTGCCAGATGGAAAATGCAGAATTATCGTACCAAAACCTCAAAATTATCGTTTTTGGGGGGCTTTTTGAGAGGACATTATTGTACAAGGTCCCAAATTGTTGTTTCAAGGCATCTAAATGAGCTGAATGACAACTCTGAAATGATCGTACATCATGTTTTTTTTTTATCGTACAGAGGACGCAGTGACACTGAGGAAGGCTCTTGCAGCCGAAGCGTCTGTCTGTCTGTCCCTGCAATGTTTGAATAAAAAGAAAAGAAATACATTTCCTAACTACTTGATTACTTCAGAGACGCACCAACAAGACGGAAGAGTGCGGTGTGTGGAAGATAAATGATCATACAGAGGACAAAATGGACAAAATTATGGTACAAATACGATACAATTATCGTACATCTGGCATCACTGAGGACCTATTAAGTGTAGTACTGTAGGTGAGTACCTATGATTAAAGATGAGAGGAGTTTGTTATAAGTTATGCATGGAAGCTCTCTCGAAAGAGATGAGTCTTGACTAGCTTCTCTACATTATATTACAGTTCACTGTCACTTACCAGTTTGTTCCGATGAACATCAACAACATATCAGAGGTACACTGTCACATTAGAGTACTCACCTGTGTAAAGAGTACAAATGCACCGGATCCGGTTCCGGTTCCGGTTCCGGATCCGGCAGGATAATAGGGTTTTTCACAGGATCTGGGTCCGGCAGGATCTTAAGCAGTGGATCCGGTATCCGGCATGTTACCAAAAAATCAGGGTCTGGTGTATCTCTAGCCTAGGCTTTTCAGTCAGTCTTTCACAACCCCAATCACTGCATGGAGTGAAAGCCCTTTGGAAGCGGCCGTTGCAGGCAGTGTCGCAATAAGCCAATGAGTCTAAAAAATAGTTTGAGCCAACGTAATAAAATGGGCCCACGTGTTCAAGTAGACTAGTATATGTTTCAATCCTTTTGTAGGATCCGGTATCCGGTTCCGGATCCGGCAGGATCTTAAGCAGTGGATCCGGTATCCGACAGGATCCTAAAAATCAGGATCCGGTGCATCTCTAGTAAATAGTAGGCCTAGCCCTAGGCCTAGTGGTGTCAACAATAATCGATTTGTCAATGCATTGCAATGCAGGCAGGACAATTCAATAATCGATTCAGTAATAATTGATGCGGCATGCAACCACTTCAAACCATTGATATCCTGTGGGACCGATAGACACAACAGCCAATAAAATGTTATTCATTATCTGACTGCTTGTATTGCCCCATGACTGAAGAAAAAATGACCTTGCTTTCAGTAGAAATCTAATGCATTGCAATGCATCGTAGAATTGGACTGAATCGATATGAATCGAATCGTTAGCACCCAAATTGTAATCAAATCGAATCGCAAGGGCAGTGCCAATGCACACCACTAGTAAAGAGTGCAGGAGATAAAACTAATTCATGCCAACATTTCTCAAGCTGGTTTGTCCACCTGCGCAGACACAGTATGGAACTGTTTTTATTGAGTGCCCACCCATTGAGACTTGGCTGTAACTGTGAAATTGTTTTCCAGCTAAATAAAAAATGCATACATGTACAGTACTTATGATGCAGGCTCAATGGGGGAGAAAAAAAATAATGAATTACAGTAACTAATCGTCTCTGAGCTGAACGGTGCAGTGAAACAATTAGTGGAACAGAAGGGTTGTGAAATGTACTTTGAAGAAGACACAGCAAGCACAATTGTCACTATTAGCGAAACATTTGGCTTACTTCGTGAACAGCTGACACACTAGACATCTAGCATTGTGTAGCCTATTATACTGCATACATGTAAATTTTTACACAAGCGATGAATATGAAGACAGGGCTGGACTGGTAATCTGTCATACAGGGTATTTTCCCAGCGGGCCTACAGTCGTCAGCGGCCAAAGCTTTTGTTTGTTTTCATATTTTCCTCTTGGAGACCAGCCCACAATTTAGATGGGGCAGCCCATCCATCGGTGCATCCTACAGTGGACTGAGCCCATCATAATTGTGGAACGGGCAGAGGCGCATCTTGTCACCAGGCTAGGCAGGCGGCCGCTTGGGGCCCTCAGGCCTAGATTGCAGCTTGACTTTTAACTGTAATAGCTACAATTTGTTTTGAATGTTCCTTCCTTCGGGGTTTTGCTTGGGGTCCCTACTGACACTAGAATCGCCTCTGGGAACGGGGATGGTGAGGGGCTGCTTTATGCCAAAAAAAAACGCCCGGGCCGGTTTGTGGTCCCAGTCCAGCCAAGGCTTACAGTTCATTTCAATATAACAAATTTATCATCATCATCATCATCATCATTGTCATCATCATCACCATCCTTTTTTTTTTCCTCTCTCTTCTTGTTTCTTCTTCTAGTTCATGATATATGCCCATACAAGACTTCAATTCTTTTCAATGACTTTTCAGCATACTACCAAATAAACTTCCCCCCCCCCCCCCCCCAAATACGTAAATGACAATAGACAGTTGACGCAGACAAACATATAGACAAAAACAAACAAACCAACAAAGACAGAGAATAAATAAATAAAAAATAAAAAAGCACTTCAACTGAAACCTTACGAGACAAGTCATGATTTGAGGTATGACAGCGATACATCGACGTGTTGCAGGCCTGTGATGGAACCTTTCAAATGACTCTATTGTAGAGGAATACTGATTTTAATATTGTATGGATACTGAACTGTCAGAATTTCACAGTAATAAAGATTTGAATATCTCATAAAATTGTCCACAGTGATGCACTAGAGGAGTGCAGACCCTGCAATACTGTATTGTCAGAATTTGAGGTGGTACAGTAGTTTAAATCAAATAGCGTAGTGTGCAGGCATTTCTGCACGCAGATAGCCTACATCTCTTTCAACACAGTACAATGCTGATTTGAATATCTCATAATATTGTCCAGGTGATGCACCTCAATGACAAAGGAACACAATCCAGATCTCTCATCACATAGCAATACTGCTCTCAATATCTCATAATATTGTCAGCATATTTGAGCTGACACGGTAGCTTAAATCAAACAGTGCGCAGCAGTAGCACACAGTCACCTCAATTCCAATGGAATCCAACAAGGGCGTCTCTCATGCAGTAGGCCTCCACACATGGCCGTAACTACCACTGAGGACACAGAGGTCATGTCCTCTGTATTTTTTTCAGAAATGTAAAATTTATCATTGATCTATGATCAACAATGATGATTTCAGCCTCTCTATGCCACCCTAATTTATCCTCAAGGCAGTGATTAATGAAAACAAACTTTGACTGAAGAGTTTGAATCACTGTAAATGTACAGTACAGCGTGCTGTATTTGACCTCAGCAGGGGCGGAGCAGAGGGGGGGGGGGCAGGCGCATAGGGGCCAGGAACCCCTGGCCTCACCACTTTGGGGGGGCCCCCTGCCAGTGGCTTTCGATTGCCAAACATCTTGTAGGGGGCCATTCTACGATATTTCGTGGGCCCAACGCCTCTGACACATCATCCCCCCCCCCGTCCCAATACCAGTGCTCCGCCCCAGGACCCCAGTATTTGAAAATGTCTTGCTACGGCCCTGCCTCCACACTGGTTTTATAACATCTAATAAGACTGTCAGCCACTGTAACTAAAGGATGATATCTGTTATCCTTGGCCTGCCTGACAACTAAGATATGGAGCCGGAGAAGTGAGAAGTTTGAGTTTGCCAACTTATCAGTACTTTTTTATGCACTGCAGCTCTGCCAAGTAATCTTACTAATATTTGCCATCATTTCAGCGTGTCGAACACCCGAATGTTAATTGGATCTCAAAAAAAAGTGGAGGAAATATCACATCCAACAAGCACAGCACAGCATATATTCACCATGCCCGCACCTCCCAGTCAAAAGGAAAAGAAGAAAAAATACAGAGCCAAAAAAAAAGCAATATTGCAAATGAGATTTTAATTTGGATAATCTTTTGAACTTTAATAGAGCCCAAGCCACTGGGCATATTGCAATTGCGACATCATTATTAAACAAAAGTGACACAAAACCATCAATTCAGGGGCCCATGACAGATAAACGCTCCTTGGCGCGCAAATAATATTAGTTCTGGCTCCTGACGCCGAGGCTTATCACCGCCCGGGCTTATTGCACTCCCAGCGCTGACAGGTGCCGGCGAGATTTGACAGAAATGTTTGCATATATGAAGAGTCATATGTATACACACACACACACACCCAACACACACACAGACACAAAAATGCAGGGCTATACACAGCGATCCTTGTGGGGGGAACAGAATGGCCTCGGGGCACGGAGAATGGAGACGGGTCCATATCGGCAGTTTAATAAAATTTGCCTTGCTCATCAAACGGAGGGGGAAAGGCAATTATACATGGAGAGGGCCAGTGAGAGGAGGATGAAAAGTAGCGAAGATGTGAACATTTCGGCATACATATTCTCCTTCATTATCATATTAATCCGAGTCGCTCTGCGGACGGACATTTTGAAGGGTGTTTTTTTTAAAAGATATACACAGTGGGCTGTTTGCAATTGCAAATTGTGTGTGTGTGTGTGGGGGGGGGGGGGTTGAGTGAAAAGTTGATGTGTATAAAAAGGCATCTAAGGTAACGACGAGCTAAGAGGTGGAGGGAAAGGTAGATGAAATTTGTGTTTTTTTCCCTCCAGAAAGAGAGAGCCGACTGGCCTTACATCTCTCCGCACTGCGCTATTTAACTGTCTGTGTGAAGACTCGGGCCTGTTTCAAGAAATATTACGTTCATTTGAAATTTAATGTGCCATCTGCCTCTGCTTCACATCAGCCACTTTCTCAATCTCTGTTTCTCTCTCACACATTTTTTTTCTCTCAAACACATGCTGACTGACACACACACACACACACACACACACACACACACACACACACACACACACACACACACACACACACACACACACACACACACACACACACACACACACACACACACACACACACACTCATGAAATATATCTAGTAAAAAAGGTGTGATAACTCCCATTTCACTGACTACTATAGTGACAAACCCCATCCTCTTATCACCCCTGAAAATCATATAAGGCTTCTTGTTAAGTACATATCTACATGATAATAGGATTTCTCTCCATCTGTATTGAAATTGGGTTCTGTGGGTTAGCTGTACAGCTTTTAGGCAGTTCTGGACGAGACATTTTCTTTTTTGTCAATTAATGTAATGTAAAATACAGGGTGAGTATTTCCCCCCTAAGGACCTATGTACTTGGTCATTTCATAGAAGTCATATGCCAATATATCCACCATTTCGATAATGATTTATCCTGTGGGTTAGAATACTGAAATGACTGGGAATAAAAGAGTGATTTGGGGCCTTTTTAGAGTCCACATGGTGCATCTTGCAAAAGAAACCAGATTTCATTTTAGCTCAGTACCTCCCTGTCTGGTCTACTTTTCTACTGTGCACGTATATCTCCATAACACCATAAAAGACAGAATGATCCATTGACACGAGAGGCTTTTACAAAAGGTATTTTTTTGCAGGCTGGGATCCATCTTAAATCACATGTCCCTCAATGTGTACAACAGGATGTAAAAGGAAGAGTGACTGTACTGAGGTGAATGAAGGGCACATGAACAAGATATGAAAGGAGGGCTGGACTGGTAATCTGGCATACAGGGCATTTTCCTGGGCTGACAGTCCTCATGGGCCGATGCTGTTGTGTTTTTGTCATTGTCAAAGTAACCACACAGCTTCCATCAATCTTCTCAGTTGCAAAACACAAGAACACAAACATTAGCGAACAAAAGCCTACCATAACATTAAAATGTAATACATATATTGCTGTGTGTCAGATGAGCATCAACATGGTCATAATGAAAGTGTCCAGGAGTGTCGTTCAGAGGGGTATATAGTGTGACTGAGTCAACAGGGCCTCATGTATATAGGGGGCCCATATATAGAGATATACAGGGTATGGCTGGGGAGTTGATTCTACCTAGGGCCCAAAATTAGCTGCTACGCCCCTGAACATTTCTAAATGTGTAAGAGCCACAGAAAAGACAAAATGCTAAATTTCTCGAAATAGGAACTGTAGGTATTCCCCACAATACATGCAGTCGGGTGTTTCACACCTACTCACAGTCAGGGCTCGAGTTGTAGGGGGATGAGGGGGGATGCCATCCCCCCAATAAGGAAAATGGTCTAAAATCATCCCCTCAACGAAAATGGTCAAAAATCATCCCCCTCTAAAACAGGCCTCTCTTCTTCACATATTGTGTGAAAAATGCACTTTTAACAACTACATTTTCAAAAATTTCTCAGGGGAGAAAGCCCCTAACCCCCACTAATCACAATCAATCTCTGACCATCCCCCCTGGTTTGATTTTACAACTCGACCACTGCTCACAGTCAGCTCTTTGACATGGTATCACAATTTAGGGCAGTCATGGGTGAGCGGCAGGGGTGGGGGGAGTAATCAACCAGTGCTCTCCCCCATCCTCCTCCATGACTGAGGTACCCTGAGCATGGTACCGTCCCACCGCACTGCTCCCCATGGGGCGCCACTGAGGGCTGCCCCCTTGAACGGGTGAGGCATAAATGCAATTTCGTTGTGTGCAGTGTGCAGTGTGCAGTGTTCACTTGTGTGCTGTGGAGTGCTGTGTCACAATGACAATGAGAGTTGGAGTTTCCCAATGGGCTTTCACTTTCACTTTTCTTTCAATACAGTGTATAAACCACAATGTACCCCAGAATAAACTGCAGGGGAAATACTAGGGGCACAACAACTGTCTTTACTGAATAAAATAATTTCGCAACTGGCGCACTCTCTTCAAGCATTAGTCTGTAACCCATTGAGGCCAGCAGATGGCGACATTATATCACATATATTGTGTGGATTCCAATATGCAGACTCCTGTCCTTCCTTGCTCACTCGCCTCCTTGTGGCCTTGTGATGACGTCACTGTCAACAGTATTGTATTTCAATATCTTCCAAAAGCTCAATTCTAATGTAATTTTCTCATATGCAAATGGAGTGGTGAATGTTGTGGCTAGGCTGACAGCGGCACAAGCTGCAAGCACAGACCGAGGAAGGGAGTCCGCATATTGGAATTCACCCATAGACAAGTGCTCAGGGGTGGCATTCTCGAGAGCGTATTTGCTAACGATGGTAGCAACGTCCTTCGTAAGAGCGACTCAACTCTGTCTCAACAGCGACGCTCACCCCTAAATCCAAGGGAATGTTGCTACGTCGTAAGACGGTCTTAAGACGATTAGAAACGACAAGAATCGAGAAACGGACCCCTGGTCTTTTTTTTGTAACATCACAACAGTCAGACAATCTGTGTATATCTAGTCTATCACTGATGTTGTGATCAGCCAAGGTCAGTGATCTTTGTTTCTTGATCAAGGGAGGCTTAAAACGAACAAGACCATGGATTAGGCATGTCACAACAGTGTAAAATGTATGTTTTATGCAATAAATTAATTCATAACACATCTCAGGATCACAATGGAATCATAGTCCATGTTAAAATGTTGGTGGTGGAATGATGAATTGGATGTGGTGCAGTCTAATTTCAGTCCCGTAACCAAAGTGAATGTGATTTAGCTTACACCTGCACCCTCTAGAAGTCTGAATATGCAAGGCAGTTTGGTACAACTTCACATTGTGTCCCTCATAAAACATGGACCTGAGGCTCGAGTGCCTACCCCAAGCGCATGTCTCTGACCTGAGCACTTGCCAATATATGTGATACAATGTCGCCATCTAGTGGCCTCATTAGGCTACAGCCTAATGTGTGAAGAAGAAAGTGCCCTTTTAATCATCTTGGTAAGAATAAGGGGTGCATAAAAGGCATTATAAAGATGGGCAAAATTATTGTGCCCCTATTTCTCTTTCCGGTCATTTAGGGATACACATTGTGAGTATGCATCATAATCACTGTCAGCTCTTTGAAAAATTAAGCTGTGTTCGTGTTATTGACGACTAAAAACACATTCTCCAAAAAGAATAAACAAGTGAACATTTGCATGATGCCAACATGCAAGCTCTGCAGTGAACAGTCACCCTCACACACCAGACGACACAAAAGTAAAGAAAAACAACACACGTGCTATACACACACACACACACACACACACACACACACACACACACACACACACACACACACACACACACACACACACACACACACACACACACACACGTCAAAGACGTCCAACATGTCCTTCAGTGCAACGGATACTTTTGATTCCTGTAAATGCAGAGATTTTTTTTTAATGATTTTTTGGCTTGACTTTCATGCATTCACTTTTCAAAAAAAATATTTTGAAAGGTCATGTTTTTCACAGTGACAGTAAGCAAAAGCATCTGTTAGCACTGAAGGACAAGGTCATGTTGGACGTCTTTGACACACACACACACACACAAAGATGCATGAGATAACCAGGCCTTTATTCACATTTCTTGCATCATACATCCACATCTTGTACTGTAGGAAACAAAAAAATGAAAACCAAAAATGAGATCGTACCGGTAATCAGATGTAATGAAGAAAAAAACACATGTCCACTGTTCTAGCTCACCCCTGTTCAGTCAGTCAGTCAGTCAGTCAGACACACACACACACACACACACACACACACACACACACACACACACACACACACACACACACACACACACACAGAAAAGACATGTGAATAAAAATCTCTTTCGCTCATACAGCTTAGTATCACACATCAACATCTTGCAGCATAGAAAACAAACAAAAAAAAGAAGAAAAAAAAACTCCAAAATTGTTGACATCATACCGGTAATCAGATGTGATGGATTTCTTTATTCAGTTCATTTTCAAGTTCACTATTCTGGTTTACCCCGTAAGTCACACAGTCACACACACAAAAGAACAGAAAAACACACACACACACACCCTTCCAAGTAACTCATGGTCCCTCACACAAACCACTTGCACTGGCCCACACCCACACTCACATCCACACACACACACAGTAAGTCATCCAACCGACAGACACACACAGACAGAGGCAGGCAGACAGACAGGCAGACGGAGACAGACACAGACAGACAGACAGACAGACAGAGACAGACAGATAGACAGAGACAGACACAGAGACATAGACAGAGACAGAGACAGACAGACACAGAAACAGACAGAGACACAGAGAGACAGAGGCACAGAGAGACAGAGACACGCACAGACAGAGACAGACACACACACGCACACACACGCACACGCTATGAATAATTAACATGAATATGTTTCTCATACATCTCAGTGTCACACATCAAAATCGTGTATTGTAGGGGGGAAAAAAAAAAAAAAAAAATAGTGATGTGAGGAAAATGAAAAACTAAAACACTTGAACCCAAGTTCACCGTTTTAGCTCACCCCCTTTCATGAGAGTTGAGGGGGAGAGCACTCTAAAACAATCGAGTATTGTCAGTAGATTTGCTTAGTTGGTTCGGAGGTCTGGTTTTCCCTTTTTCATTGCACACACCCTCTGTGGCAATAGTTAGAATTAGTTTGTCAGCGTGATGTGTATGTATGTGTCTGTGTACTGAGCTATGTCCATGATGGTGGTGGTGGGCTTGGATAGGGCAGATGTCAGTCTTTGCTAGTGACGGGGCGGGGAGGAGGAGACATTGTCTCTTGCTTGTGCAGCAACATCTTTTACTGACTTTGTTGGCCACTCACTGTCAGGAAGTCAAAGGATCTGCGCACCGGACTGAAACTCTGAACATTTGTTAGGTCATCAGGACTGGCCCCCTCGGGTGATGTGGTACCATGCTCACAGTACCTGGAATCCACCACCAATTTCTGATGTCAACTGCTCTGGATCTCACAAACTCCATTTCCGTAGAAGGCTGCAAGCCTGAAAGCATGAAACTTTGAGCAGATCCTTCAAGCCAGAGGGTTCTCAACGATGAGGATACCAAAGCCCTGGGCCTCGGCTACACCATCAACGACGGAAGAACGAGGGAAAAAACTGCATTGAGTCGTCCAGGACTTGCTGAAAGACTTGCTGAGAGACCAAACACCAGAACCACTCACCAGAAGAGAGCTGTTAAGCCAAGCCTCTTGCCTCTTGGAAGGCCCCAAGCTCAAGATGGTTCCCAACTGTTAAGTTGGGGCCACAAGAGCAATGGGGGTCATAGAGGCAGAGGTCATGTACTGCGCCAGCAGACACCTGGAATGCTGCCTTGGCTCAGCTCTGCATACTCTTCAAGGAGCTTTATGGCATCGTCTCTGAGCTCGCTGAAAAAGTCTCACACCACCAGACCCAACTGAAAGCACCATATGCATGCTCACTGCCATCAGAGAAGGTGATTGCACATGGTCTTGGCTGTACCTGCGGTGGAGCTGCAGCCATGACGTCGTTGTGAGGCTAGTTCAGGCCAAGCTGACCCCTCTTGGCCCTGTGAAGGCGAAGATGTGCATGCTGCTCGTCTTTGCAGCACGGCTGAAGAACTACTTCCAAAAGCACTGCCGAATCGAGGTCAAAAAGTGGCATCATCACCTAGTCGACAGCCAGACCATCCTGGGTGCCATAGGCTACAGCGTGAAAGTTGTGGACACCAAACATTCTACGCAAACAGAGTTGGCGAGCTCCAGAGTGTTGACATCAGAGAATGGTGGTAGAGTCCAGGTGCTGTGAACAAAGCAGACATCACCTGAGGGGCCCAGTCCTGATGATCTAACGAATGTTCCCAGTGTCAGTACAGTGCACAGTTCCTTCAGCTTCCTGAGGGTGAGTGGCCAACAATGCCAGTGAAAGACGTTGCAGCACAAGCAAGAGACAATGTCTCCTCCTCCCCGCCCCGTCACTAGCAACCCTAACAATCAAAGACTGACATCTGCCCTATTCAAGCCCACCACCACCATCATGGACATAGCCAAGTATGCAGACACATACATACACATCACGCTTACAAACTAATTCTATTATTTTGAAAACACAAAGTCGCGTTTTCATACAATTATGGCTGTGTATTGAGTCTTTTTGATTCACTGTAGTATTGGGTGTATAGTACTTGATACATGTTGGTATGTTGTGAATTCAGAATTTTCCACAAGCCTGGTATGCATGCGTGTGTGTGTACTGAGCTATGTCCATGATGGTGATGGTGGTGAACTTGGATAGGGCAGATGTTAGTCTTTGAATGTTGGGGTTGCTGGTTGTTGGTGACGGGGTAGGGGGTGTGGGGGGTTGGAGGAGGAGCGCTGGGTTGTTGGAAGCGGAGGGGGGGCTACTATAATAAGGCTGGCTGGCCCCTGCTTCCCCTGGCTGAGTGGTTGGCTTATAGGGCCTAGGTCTTGAGCTCGATGTCCTGCTGGCTTCACTTCTGTGGACCAGCTGCATGCAGGGGAAGAGCATGAAGTCATACATGATGGCACCCATAGCACCACCGATCATGGGACCCACTCAGTACACCTGCAGCAGGAGGGAAGAACAGAAAATGTATTTTAGTTATGTGAGCTGCAGACATCGGGGCAAGAAAAAAAACTTGTGAACAAACAGTGAAGACCACGTAAATCCGTTACACCTGACCTGAAAGTAGTTTACAAACAATGGGAGAGTTTTTAATACATAATTTTTTGCATACATTTCTTTCTTACTCAGTGGTTCATGACGTTCTTCATAAACATAACAGGGGCAAGGTCTGGCAGTGTTGATTCCAGCTCTAGTGTAGAACATCTGAAACAAAATAATCAAGTTTCAAGTTCAAGTTTCAAGTTTATTTAGCCATATGAACAGTATAAAAATACAGTTGTTAGCAATGTTGCTTGGTGTGCTCACACAACAACACAAACAAAAGACACAAAACTGGGGAGGGGGTATGAAAGAAAAACAGGGGGGTACACAAATAAATAAACAGGGAATGGCATACAGTACAAAACATTGGAGACATAGAAAAGTGCAATGGAATATTTAAAGTGCGTGGTATGTACAGAACAGTAGTAGCATTGTGCGATGTGACAAGGAGGTAGGAAGGCCAGGCAGTGGAGTAGCTGTAAAGTGCTAGTGCGTATTTAAGTGTCGGATGGCTTGTGGGTAGGTACTGTCCCTAGCATACCTGCAAACTCAGGAGGGTTGAAAAAGGTGACAAACTATCGCGAGCCCCAACGCAACCCCCCCCCCCCCACACCCCCCACCCCCCCTCGCCCACGCAAAAGTTTATTTACTACATTTAATTATTATTAATATTTACTTTTCTTTGCAATATTTTAATGTGCCCCTTTCTGCCCATGCTCTCCTTCTCCACCACCCTCCTTTCCCTCAGTGCTGCCAAATTAGCCTGTCTCTGTGCTCTATCCCTACTTCCAGCTCCACTGACATGAGCACACAACCTCCTGTCTAGTGTCTACCTCTCAACATTTCACATCATCCATTTTAAACATTTCCACCCCAGTTCTATTTATTCCATTTCATTACCCCCCCCAACCCCCCATTATTTTCATTATTTGCAATGTAGTTTTTAATTCTATTCCATTGTATTCCATTCTATTAGTTTTTATTCAATTTCCTCTGAAAACAGTGAATCACATCACACATGCCACATACATACACAGACATTTAGCATACAGCCAAACACAGACAGACAGCCAAACACTACAAAACCTCACATGCCATCACTCAAACCTCACATACAGTAGGGCCTACACCTCACACAAACACAGCATGCCTTCAACACGCGTCATACAAACTACACCTTTAACATAGGCTATACAAAAACACATAACCACACTACAAAACTTCACATCCTCCACACAGCATAATTCAAACTTCACACACAGCATAAGTCAAATACCATGGACAATGCACAGAAGAGAGGGAGGAGAGGAGGACAGGAGAGAACACACTCACAGAAACAGTCACACGTGTGCAATAACGTGTTGTGTATGTCTTATCTTATTATGCGCGTTATGCTGTTGCTTTAGGATTTTAAAATCCTCGAGAATTAAATATACTACCATGCGCTAGGAATGACAAGTAGGCTACTAGCCTACACTAGGCCTATATGTCGAAAATAAACAAACAATAACATCACGGAGAACTTACTTTCGTAACGTCGGTAGTTTTTTTTTTTTTTTGAAACGGCAACTCCATCGTATGCATTTGCGAGGACTTGGCTGTCAGACGAGGAATCTGACAGCTACGCTGACATTATTCTCCCAACGCTGTCCTGCTCTGTCCAGCCCAAGCCGTTTTCGCTCCACACCACTTCATTTCAGCGTCACTAGTTATTACTTGCATTCACCGACACCTAACCTTGCATTAACCACTGCCACATTCTTTATCACCTGTTGAAAACCTACAAAACCGAAGTAATCCGCGCTCGTCCTCTTAATGACATTTTATTTATCAACACCGGTTCCGTGCGGGCTTCAAGCCTTCAAACATGCAGCCAGTGAATGTGAAGCTGCGTCCTTGTGATTAAACGGCAGCCAATGGGTGTGGGTTACATCATGACTAGTGTTTATGGGTAATGTAGGAAATCTCGCCGTCTTCAGGTATATCAGACAGGCAGCTGTTTACCCTTTAGAATTTCAGTCGGGCGCTACTGGCTACAACCCCCCCCCCCCCCAAAAAAACTCTTCGGATCTGCACGATTCACATAAGTCACCTATTTTGGAATCAAAACGGCGAATTTCGCCGAAAGGTGACAAGTTTGCAGGTATGCCCTAGATCGTGTGGTTTTGCTTGGGATACTGCGGTACCTTTTCCCTGAAGGCAATAGTGTGAATAGGTGGTGTGCTGGGTGTGTAGGGTCAGAGGTGATGTTTTTGGCTTTCCTAGCAAGTCTGGTGTTGTAGAGTGAGGCTAAAGTGGGAAGACTGCGGCCAATGATTTTGGAGGCCCTGCGTACCACCCTCTCCAGATGTTGCTTTTCTTGGCTGGTGGAGCTACCATACCAGACCAAGATGGAGAAGGTGAGCACGCTTTCGATGGTGGCACTGTAAAAGTGGATCATGCCTGCTTGGCTGACTCCAAATTTCCTCAGTTGTCGGAGGAAGTATAATCTTTGTTGGGCTTTTGAAATGATGAGACTGGTGTTCAGATTCCATGACAGGGACTGATGGATGGTGGTGCCTAGGAAACGGAAGGAGTCTACCCACTCCACTACCTGGCCATTAATGCAGATGGGGGTGTGCTGGCCTGCGCTTCTTCTGAAATCCACTATGAGTTCTTTAGTTTTGAATATGTTGAGAGTGAGATTGTTTACTGTGCACCACTGCACTAGATGTTCGACCTCATCGCGGTATGATGTTTCGTCTTCGTCGCGTATGAGGCCTATTACAGTGAAATAATGTTCAGAGTTGAGAATTAGTTTTAATGTAAAAAATAGTAAGGAAATGAATATATTATCGGGCTTTGGATGTGTAGAGAAATAAAATGTGCACAGACCAAAATAGAACAGTTTCAGTGTGCGAACCTGCTGTCACCTTTGTAAAGTACCATATGTATTTTACATATTTTTCTGAGAGCACAGTCCTGTTTTCCTTGACTTAAATTAAGGCCTAGATCCAGC
Organism: Engraulis encrasicolus; assembly: GCF_034702125.1. NCBI lineage: Eukaryota > Metazoa > Chordata > Actinopteri > Clupeiformes > Engraulidae > Engraulis > Engraulis encrasicolus. Next base: position 31,953,408 of record NC_085876.1, read on the forward strand.
CAATGATCTAGAATGAAAATGAATGGGGTTTTATTTCTGGTGAGTTAGAATTAAACTGGTGAGTTAAGACCAAAACGTAACATGGAAATCTACAGGTATATTGAAGTGACGTGTGGGACACCAGGTCAACAAACAAGAACAGCTGACAGGAAAGCATCAAGGATATCTGGGCTTCCATAACTCCCATGCACTGTGTCTGCCATTGACTTCAATGTTAAACGCATCATGGCATTGATTAAGACAGAGAGAGTCCTAACCAAGTATTGAACATTGCATGTTATGTAGAAAGCACCAAATTTCAACTGATTTGATTTGAACCGAATTTTGATGGAAGAAAATTGTGATTTTATTACAATATTCTAATGATGCGAATTCCCCAATTCATGGGGGAATTCGGAAGGCCAAATATGTAAAAATAACAAATTGAATGATTGGAATAGTTTAACAACTGGGCCATGAATCTACAATCCATGACAGTTTAACATTATTGATGGAAATGAATCAACTTTTTCATGCTATTCTAATAAAGTGGCCTGGAGCTGTACATCTGTATGTTGATACCATCTTATAAACGGTTGGTTCCTCATTGCAAGACGCCCTGGATTCTTTACAACCTGCCTTCATAACCATTCAAACTGTATTGAAGTTATTTAAATTGGCATTAAACACAAACAAAACTAAGTACATGACCATCACACACTCAAGAGGTCATGGTAACTTCTTGGAGAGGGTATATCTTGCCAACATTTGAAGTGCATATCGATAATCTTGGTGATACTATTTACATGCTCTCACCTTTGTGTTTCCTCAAGAAGCTGGAGATAGTTTATTATTCTGCATTGGGGTTTGTAACAGGGGCCCCCTCAAGAACCCACCACTGTGAACTATACTCCAAAGCAATGGTGGGGAACCTTTTTCATTCAAAGGACCACTTCAAATTCCTCCAGGGGCTGTACATGTCCTCTGAGGGCTGTACTATGAACACAAACCAGGATTTCCCCCCTGCATTTTAGGCCTAGTCCTATATTGAAGGTAGCCACCTTTAAAGCAGACCCCACTTTCTCTAGGTCCTCTGAATATAATCCAAGTGTAGTGAAAATGTAATTTCTAATATTCCTGTACAAATAATTTCATATATCATGTGAAGCTGCATAACATTAAAACTATGTCGGGGCCGGATAAAACGGCCCTCAAGACATAGGTTCCCCAACCCCGCTCGAAACTTCAATGGCCATCCTCTTTACATGATGCTAGTCTGATGAGGTGCAAAGTCATACACATCTCACCCTAGTAAATTCAGCGTTGAAGTGCGACACCTTTGCAAGTTATGTCATGGTCCTCAATGGCACAGAAAAGGACTTGTCACGTGATGAGGTTTGCACAATTTTCCCGCCATGTCGGCGCATTTCTGTTGCTAAACACGAAAAATGTTGTGCCCTAGGGGTGGGAATTAGTAGGGGCTTCATGATTTGATGCGCATCACGATACACATGCCACAATGCATTGCGATACATGTATTTTTGCGATGCATTGCGATATTTACTTCATTTTTTTTCACCTTTGCCAACATTATACAATAGAAATATAAATAAAAACTATGATGGTTTATACGTATAATAGGTTGCAAAAGGCTAATAATGAAGTTTCAAAATAAGGTAACACTTTATTTTAGGGACACATGTATTAGCACTAATACATAAAATATTAATGCATGTGTAAGTAACTTGTAAGGCATGTACTAAGCAAAATAAGACAGTTGTTAAGCATGTATTCACAAATGTCTTGTTCATGCACAATAAGGGATTTATTACCAATATAACCTTAGTAAGGACCTAGTAGACCTAGATTTCTATTTATGTGTAAGCAGTAAGGGCCAGAATACAATGTGTATAAGCTCCTGGTACACTGTGTGAACAAACCCTGAACAGTGTGAAAACAGATGTGGAATAAGGGTCCCTATTCTAAAGTGATGCATTGCTCAGCCCAGATGGCTTAGGGCCCCCGAACTACCTAGGGCCCCCATTCTACGTCCCCCCCCCCCCGGGAAGCAAAGTGTAAGAACATTTCAGATATTACATTAGTCTCAGTAGGTATGAACATCTCACTTATTCTACTCATTATGTTAATGTGTAATTGGAAGCATTATATAGCAAGGATTGGACGTAAAGTTATCAATGACGGTGGGTGGTGAGATGTCATTTTTTCATACACCAATTAATTGTAAAAACCCTGCAATAAATGCTGAATATAACGATGAGTAATAGTTTGGAAGCGAAACTAAGCTATTCCTTTCTGATAAATAAGTTAATGTTTGAGAAACTTAGCTACAAGAAGTGCAGTGCATGATGGGTACGCCCTTAGTCAGAAATGCAATGCATGGCCAATGCAGCAATGATAATATTTCTGTTGTTACGTACCTGGCAAATTGTTTGGATAGCAACTAAATTTCACAAGTGAGGGGAGGAGCTAAGGACGTAGGCTCAGAGCTGGGTAGGTTGTCTGTTGGCCTAGATTGCGTACCCATCATCCACTGCACTTCTTGAAGCTAATGTTCTCAAACATTCACTTAATTATCACAAAAGAGTAGTTTAGTTTTGCTTCAAAACTATTATTCTAATGTTCTGCATTTATTTTGGGGGTTTTTTACAATTAAAACTCAGTGGTACATGAAAAAAAATTACATCTCACCAACCCACCGCCATTGACAAGTGTACGTTCAATCCTTGCTATATATAGGCTCTTGTTACCTCCCTCTCATTGATTTGAACAAGAGAAAACTAGATGACTCAGCTGGGTAAGTATTAATTATTTGATATACCCTTACACTTTGTAGATCGAGGGGGCTAGGTAGTGCAGGCCTGGATGGTGTGGGGGCCCTAGGACTTCGGTAGTGCAGAGGCCCTGAGCCATCTGGGCTGACCAATGCATCACTTTAGAATAGGGACCCTTATTCTGCATCTGTTTTCACACTGTTCAGGGTTTGTTCACACAGTGTGTCGGGAGCTTATACACATTATATTCTGCCACTTACTACTTACTAATAAATAGAAATATAGGCTTACTGGTCCTTACTAAGGTTATATTAGTAATAAATCCCTAATTGGGCATGAACAAGACATTTGTGAATACATGCTTAACAACTGTCTTATTTTGCTTAGTACATGCCTTACAAGTTACTTACACAGGCATTAATATTGTATGTATTAGTGCTAATACATGTGTCCCTAAAATAAAGTGTTACCCAAAATAATAATGATGATTTGAAGCACCATTATATCATGTGTTTGTTTTCGGGACTAAAGAGTAACAGAACGTTGTGACCAGTGCTTAATTTGAGCCGGAATATGCCGGAACAGGATCCCCCACCTCGTAATTTTGACCCCCCTGTGTTCCGGGACTTATTTTGGTTGATCCGGCACCTCGCGTGAATGAATAATAAAAAAATATATAGGCCTACTATAGCCTATTGTAACGGACTACCTCTGCCTCCTCAGGTGTGAGAGCGCAGCATTATCCCGTGTTCACTGCATTTCCCATCTCACCCGCAGCCTATAAATTGGGTTCGAGACAGTCAGGATTGCAACAACCACGAGTCGAGTGAGCAAGCGAGAAGGAACCATGAAGTGTGCGTGCAGAGAAGATCACCATTTCAGACACTGATGTGCGCTGTTCCAAATTGAGACCAAGCGCGCAAGTCTGCAAACAAGGGTTTGCAAAAGTGCACTACTAAAAAAAGAAAAAAGATATTCGTTGTGTTGATCTAAGTTAGCTCTTATGTGTTGGTCAGTGGTTTTTAATTCATATTTGGAAAGGTAACGAAGGCTAAACCAACGGCAGTCTTATTGCTGCCTGGCGCCCGACTCATAACCTTTAAAACATAAAAATAGCCTACTGTCGGCTGCACCGTTACAATATGGTAGAGCTGAAGGCAACGACATCATATTTTATCATCACGACGCACAGGCATGCAAGAGTTAATCATAATTCGACATATTGGATTTCCAATGGAAAAAAACATCTCACAAACATAGTGTATGAGATTGTGTTTGTTTGAGTGAAAGGGAGAGGATTTTTAAGTGCTTTTGGAGACTGGTCTGCAAGCATGGAGGAGGCCAAGTTAAAATTTGGCAACATTCCAATGAAGACGAAAGTCGCGATTTCCCCACGTATTGCAGCAGGAGAAGTCCAGCGTTTGCGTGGCTATTTTGGTGAGGGAAGTATAATTGGTAGTCTACTGCTTGTCCCATACATTTAAGAATCACAACTATTATGGATCTACTAGGCTACATTTCCATCCCGAGTATCTGATTAAATGTAGGCTAGGTGAAGTTGCCCCTCCCTCCTTGTTTGTTCATATGCGTGGATGAGATGGAAAGTCTGGCTGTGCCAAACATTGTTTAAAAGTTTTCATCAAATTTTGGTCGGCACACAAGGTTTTGGACATACTAATTTCTAGTGGCACCTGGGCTACGTTTGGTGCATTGATCAGCCATGTAGCAAAAAAGACAGATAGCCTTGGTGAGAGGATGAGATCTTCCTTGGCTGGCGAGCGCTCCGCATAGTGCGCGCGCATTTCCTTCCCTCCCAAGACCCGACAGTTGCTTACAAGTCAATTTGAGCATGAAAACAGCAAAGACAAGGTGATGTTTCATTCAAATAGGGCATACACGCTCCAAATAAAACATTGGCTGGAGGGATTTTCAACCGGACCGCAGCGCGAGCAGACAGTCAGTCAGTGTTAAAAGCCAAGTATAGGGAAAATCGCCGTCTTCGCTGCCGCTCGCTTACCATCAGTGCACGAGCCCTTGAAATAGTGAAGTGGCATATCGCAACAGCACATGTGGATTAGCCAAATTATATGCAAGCCAACAAAACGTGGATTTAACGTTTAATAGGCATATGCCAACGTTGTGTGAACACAGGGAAAGGATAACAATTGGGAAGCCATGCACTGTCCTTTCCATAGAAGACCGCTTCGGTTTCGTTTCACCTCATGGGGAAAGGATAATTTTCATGCACTGCAGTTGCTGAAACTACTAAGCATAAAGTTAGCGATCATCAAACTAAAAATATTGGTTGTTGTCATTACAGCATTTGGATTGCCAACTGTCCCTTGTATTAAGAAACAAAATTATGGTTCCATATGAGCTGACATGGGACTCAAGTGTTGTTAAAATGCAGGGAATTGCATCTAATATTTTTTCCCCCGTTTTTATTCGTTTGCGTAATAGTAGCCTATGTAGTTTTTCTGTGCGTTCCGGGACCTCTGTAAAACTCATCATCGCTGTGATGTCATATGTGTTTTGCGTTCCGGTACCTTGTGATTTACAAATTAAGCACTGGTTGTGACGTTGTGCACAACGCCTTTTCATGTTGACTCGCCCTCAAACACGATAGACCAGCATTTGCCAATTTCTTTTTCTGCCGCACCCCCTGGTATATCTCCATGTGGTTAGCGCACCCCATAACACCCACATCAAATCAGTTGAAATTTGGTACTTTCTACATGTCAGTGTTCAATACTTGGTTAGGACTGTCTGTCTTAATCACTGCCATGATGCGTTTAACATTGAAGTCAATGGCAGAGGTAGGTTAAATCATGTGCATTCCATGGAGAACAGGCCATTACACATTACAACGTTAAACTTAGTACAATGGAATAATTATTACCACTTTAAAACGGTCAATTGCGGCGAAAATACTTAAACTTGTATGCTGTTGTGGATGCCGCGGCTTGCCGCCAATTATTAAAGGCATTCGCAATGCACTCTGGGAAATCTGTTGTAGCCCTCCGTTTGGAGTGTGGTGTCGGAAAATCTACGTTTGGAGGGGTGGAAAGCCCTTCGCCATACCCCTACCCTTCTGTCTTAACGTGAATTGAGACGCCACTACCCCTATATATGGACACGCAAAACGGAGAGGAAGGGGAAAGGTGTAGGGCTAAGGGGGTAAATGGGATACAGCATTTGTGTGACTGTGCGCCACTCGCTTACATGAGGTGTGCCATGGTGACAGAAGCTGATGGCCATGGGAGCGGAGCCCATGCGTCTGTTGCTCCTCTCATCCGGCATGGAGAGGATGCAGATGACCAGCTGCACGTGTTGGCCATGCCTATGCTGATACCAGGCTGGACCTAGACACAGACACAGACACAGCTATGAAATGAGCATCAATTTAGATCTTTAATAAATCTTAATTATCAAAATCGATCTTCATATTCATCTGACCTCAATGAGACACTCAAAGTACACTACTTAAGGGTATTCTCTTAGGTAAAAAAACTAACAACTGTTACATCTGCATTTTACTCAACTGTTTTACTCACACCACAGATGCGCTGCGAGGGACCATGGAGGCTGTCAGTCAAAGATGTACCCAGGCATTCCTGCTGCGACCTCTCCAACTCGATCTTGGCGTGTCGCGAGATATGAAGCTTGCACCCCTCATGCGAGCTGGTTTCTGTTGACTTGTAACTCTAATTGGACGAGGACGATGAGGCGTTGCACTTCCCGAGGCAGTGTGGTGTCTTGTGGGTCCCAGCACTTCTTGGTTTGCTTTGGAATCTTCACTTGAGCACATCCACTTGGGGGGACTTTCCGGTCAATGCCTTTGGAGTCTGCCTTCACGCTGACCACTGTTGCGAGCTTTGAAATGTCCTTGTAATGCATTTTGGTCACAGAGCCACATTAAATCTAAAACAGCAAGATTTCTTCCCATTGGCTCCAGGACCCCCAGAAGAAGTGTCTGACGTTTGTACTTGTATTTCTTGCTGTCTTTTGAAGGGTAGGTGTTGTACTTGTAGTGAACTGTTTTGAAATCTTCAGAGTGGCTCAGCCAAGCAGCAGTGTGCTTAGGGTGATGTAGTCCTCAAGACTCTGTGCTTTTGGCATCGAATGGTCTTTAGTTGGCAAGTTTGGCGGCTAGTTTAAGTACTTTCAGGAACTAGCTGAAGGTAAGGCCTTCTCCTCCTCCACCAATACTTTTCAGGGCTCTTAGTGACCTTGACAGCAACAGAAGGGGGATAGCTCCACAGTCCTTCCTGAAGGCCTGCATCCGCCCTCCACACATGAGTACAGCAGCCGCCGGCCCCTGCACACAACAAGCCTGCCAGTGGCCATGCCCAGAAAGTTGACACCATCCTGCACTGCCAGGTACAGGCCCAGGAATGCGCCCTACCCCTGCTGACAGTGACGGGACCAGATGAAGGCACAGCCTCCCACTCTGCCCCATTCCCCCTCCCAACATCCAAGAACCCCCCAGCCGCTCCCCATGTCCATGCAACTGCCCCAACTAGCCGCCCCAGACCGTCCAAGTGCCCTTTGTCTAACAGCTCCTAGATCTCTGCCACTGCTGCTGACGGAGCCCTGGACCGTGTGCCGTCCCAGACAGCAACCAAGTGGCGTGCCCCCAGCTGACCCCAGGCGAGCACTGCAGTGAACGCCCTCCTCTGCACTCCAGTGACACTGCCTCCTGCCTGCGCAGCAACGCATTCAATTGACCCCGTTGGCCACCCACCCCAAGGAAGCCTAAGGACCTGTTGACCAGACTGCCACTCGAAACCCCCAGCCGGGCCTTCAAGACCGCCCTCCCCGGGTGACTACGTCTACCACGCCCACAGCAACCTGAATCCACCACCAGCAGAGATCAACTTCTCCAAGAAGAAAAAAATGCACCTCAGACAGAATTTGCTGAAAGACAGAGTGAGAGAACAAACCCCAGAACCACTCACCAGAAGAGAGCTCTCAAGCCAAGCCTCTGGCCTCCATGACCCCCTTGGTCTTGTGGCCCCAATAAAACAGAGGAAACCATCTTGACCACAGGGGGTCCACAAGAGGCAAAAGCCATGATCTGCGCAGCAAGCACCTTGGATGTGGCCTTGGCTCAGCTCAGTATACTCTTCAAGGAGCTTTATGGCATCGTCTCTGAACTCGCTGAACAAGTCTCACACCGCCAGACACAACAGAAAGACCATGTGCAATCAACTTCTCTGATGGCAGTGAGCATGCATATGGTTCTGTGTTGTGCTGTACCTGCGGTGGAGCTGCAGCCATGGTGTCGTCATGAGGCTAGTTGAGTCCAAGACCAAGCTGAAACCTCTTGACCAAAAAGGTGACCCTGTAAAAGACGGACATGTGCGGAGCAGTCTTTGCAGCAAGGCTGAAGATATACTTCCAAAAGCGCTGCCGAATCAAGGTCAAGAGGTGGCATCACCTAGTCGACAGCCAGACCATCTTGGGTGTCATACAAAGTGAAAGTTAGGGATACCAAACCTTCTATGAAGACAGAAGAGTTGTTGAGATCCAGAACAGCACTGATATCGGAAATTAGTGGTGGATTCTAGGTGCTGTGAACATGGCAGACATCATCACCCGAGGGGACAATCCTGATGACCTAAATGAAAGACCCGAGTGGCAGTCTGGTGCACAGTTCCTTCACCTTCCTGAGGGTGAGTGTCCAACATAGTCAGTAAAAGACATTGCTGCACAAGCAAGACACAGTGTCACTAGAATGCAGATCAAAAACATTCACTGCAGTACTCACCCAAAGGCAGCTGAAGACGCCACACCCAATAGCAGTCCAGGACAACGCACAGTCCAAGCCTAGAGGCCTGTACTACAAAGGGGGGTTACTTTGAAAGTAATTTGGTCATTAGCAGTGCAACTTCCCAATTAAACAATACTACAAAACATGCAGTGTGTGAGCACACCACCAGGATTTAAGTTAGAGACGTGAAGGGGCTGCACACGGTTGCTGCATTTAAAATAATATTGGTTCATAGTTTGCACCGTTTTACGTATCTAATGAGACACGTTAAGATGGGCTAAGTTTGCGCATTTTCGCCGAAGTGAAATTTAAACAAATAGCCTATTTATCGTCCAATGGTGTTTCCCTTCATTTCACAGCATTCCAGTTTAATGCGCTGCAGAAATGATTGATCATAATCACTCCATGATTGGCTGCAGTTGGCCATCTACATGAACGTGCAGATGCTCCAGTTTGGCAACACAGGGTAGACCAACCAACATCTAAATCAGCTTCGTAGTACGTACGTGTTAACCCTTTTCAACCCTTGCCTATTTTTGTCAAACTGGCTTTACCAAGTTAACCCTGGATTAGTTTGGGGTAGGTTGAACCCTGTTTGTAGTACAGGCCCCTGAACTCCACCACCAACAGTATCAGCAGTCTAAGAGCTATTGGACAAAAGGCACTTCAGCAGTCTAAGACGGCTGCTCGGGGCAGTTGCATGGACATGGCGAGCGGCTAAACGGTTCCTGAGTGTCAAGAGGGGAGATGAAGCAAAGTGGGAGGCAGTACCTTCATCTGGCTCAATCAATGTCAGCAAAAGGAAAAGCGCATTCCTGAGCCTATGTCTGGCAGCGCAAGAAGGTATACATTTCCCCAACACAAACACTGACAGGCTTGTTGTATACGGAGACAAAGCAACTGGCATCCTCATGTGTGGAGAGCAGATACAGGCCTTCAAAGATGACCATAAAGCTGTCCCCCTGCTACCATATCCAGTCTGGATCCCCACTCCTATTGGCTGTGGTTTGCGCCGTTTTCAGTTCTTCTGATAACTGCCATTTTTTGTGTTTCATTTTCTTTTGTCAGGTAACTTCAAGATTTGTCCTCCAGGCCCACAGGTGAAGTGTCTTGCTTCTCTTTTGGGTTGTGGCGTGAGTGGGGTCTTCACGTCCTGGTCACCGTCAGCAGGCGTTGTCCACTGGTCAGCAGGGCAGGGCTTGACACTGGCACCTGCCAACCAGCCAAATGCTGGTAAAACTTGGCTGTGGCTGGTAACAATTTCAGTGTCACTAGCCAATTTGGCAGGTGGCTTATTTTATGGTATGACATATCAGAATAGCGTATATTCTGCACTTTGCCTCTTGTGTAGGCCTATCAATTGTTTGTATTTAAGTTAGCTCAGTTAGCTCTTCTGAGGTTAGATGTACAGCGTCATGATAAAAAAAAGGAATCAAAATTGTGACTAGTAGAATAGCTGGATGGCTAGTGACTCGGGAAAACCACTAGCCACAGTGGCTGGCAAGTAAAAAAAGGTAATGTCAAGCCTTGCAGCAGGGTGAAGTGCTGGTTAGACGGTGGTCCACTGGAGAAACGGTGATGCACTGGCAGTCTTCCAAGTCTGGCAGACTTCCAATGGTGCATCGGTTTTCCACTACAGCGGTTTTTCGCTGTCAAGAGTATGTCAGCATTGGGATTCCCACACTTGAAAGAGAAGGACTGTACACGGACACAGTTTTCCACTCGTCTTTTCTTCGAATAGATTTCAGTGCCATTGATGTTTTGATGTAGTTGACTTGAATTAGTAGTAGCAACAGATGAAGTTAGTAGATCAGTAGACTAGCTGAAAAACCTTTAAAAAATAAAACACAAAATAAAATAATTGTCAAGTTGTGTTTTCGGCTTTGTATTAGGCCTACTTTGAGTTTAAACTAATACAACATAAATTAATGAACCAAATAATCATTGCCAGCATTGTTGGCCAATAAAACATGACAAAAGGTTTAAAGTTGAACAGCTTCATGTCGCCTAGGACACATAATTATCATTTAAATATAATAATACATTTACCATATCCAACAATCCAAATTATTACCCCACTAATCAAAGTTCAAATAAAATAGGCAAATTGTAGCCCCACACAAATTGTAGCTCCACATAAAACATTTCAATGAATTGCATTAGAATATTACAAACAAAGAATTTCAAAGTCCATTCCTTACCCGTTGCATCTTTGATCACAAACTGGGGAGTTTCTCCAGCCCTCATGCTGGTCAGAAAGCAATATGGCTTTCTTAGGAGGTCCCTGCAGAGAAACTGGAATATAAGAGAACCAGAAGTTGCAAGTTATCACCAACTAGCTAGAGTTCCATCACAGTCAAGGGAAAAAGGAATAGATTTGTCTTACTTTGAGACTGGTGTAGTTGGTGGCTGGTGTTTTTTATTTTTAATCCACAGTGCAGTGCAGGTGGGTTAACGTGAGCGTCAGCAGCTCAGTGCAGTGTCTGGAAGCAAACAAAGGCGGAGGCTAGGGTCAACGATTCAAACCATCCGCCTTTTAACCATGGCGAGAAAGTCAGCGGGGTGACGCACTGGTAAGGCGATGGTCCACTGGCAGACGGCAGTCGTCGACTCCCAATGGCGCATTGGTTTTCCAATCTGGCAGTTTTTCGCCGTCAAGTGTGTGTCAGCACTGAGTTTCCCACACTTGAAAGAGAAGGACTGTACACGGACACAGGTTTCCACTTGTCTTGCCTTTTTATGGATTTCAGTGGCATTGAAGTTTTGATGTAGTTGACTTGAAGTAGTAGTAGTAGCAATAGATGAAGTCAGAGTAGATCTGGATACCAGAATAGGTGAAAAACCTTTAAAAAATAAACACAAAATTAAATAATTGTCAAGTTGTGTTTTCTGCTTTGCATTACTTTGAGTTTAAACTAATACAACATAAATGAAGCAAGTAATCACTGCCAGCATTGTTGGCCAATAAAACACCACAAAAGGTTTAAAGTTGAACAAACTCATGTCACCTAGGACACATAATTTCCATTTAAATATAAGGTAAAGTTTACCACATGCAACAATCCAAATTATTACCCCACTAATCAAAGTTCAAAGAAACTAGACAAATTGTAGCTCCACACAAATTGTAGCTCCACATAAAACTTATGTTTAAAAAATATAAATAATGCAGAAGTAGGCTGTATTACCAACAAAGAATGTCAAAGCCCATTCCTTACCAGTTGCATGAACACAAACTGAGGAGTTTCTCCAGCCCTCATGCTGGTCAGAAAGCAATATGGCTTTCTTAGGCGGTTCCTACAGAGCAACTGGAACATAAGAGAGCATTCAGAGATAGAAGTTGCACGTTATCACCAACTAGCGGCAGTTCCACCACAGTCAAGGGAAATATGAGTGGATTTCAATGGAATCTGCGATTTTTCTTGTATATCGTTTTGCCCTGAAAGATTAATATTAATTTCAAAACTAGTCCTAAAAAGACTTTTTTTGCGCCACTATATTATTATATACTCATAGAGTCAGCAAAACTACAGGGTTGTTGTGGAAACTAAATGAATTCATGAGGCAAAATCCATAGCAGAATGCTAGCCAGTACAGGTCAAAATCTTCTGCCCTGCTGCAAAAACTAAACCAAAAAATTTTTTGACAACACAGCCTCTTGTATAATACATAGCTCTATAATGCTGAAAACTAATGACCAATCGTTTAAATTTACTTAATTTCATTTTGCTAATTCTTTTAAACTTGTGTTGTCTCCTGATCATGTTACTTCAAATTAGGCTACACCGTTTCCTCCCCAGTGAGAAAGGTGCAGGGGGAGCGTACCCATGTTCCCCAGGTCCTATGTTCCCCTGTCTTTGTATGGGAGAGGGGAACTAAGGGCCCTTTTTCTAAAAAAGGGTTCTATGTTCCCGGCATTGTATGTTTCCAAGTTTTCAAATTGTGCCCTTCCCAAAACCATCCCTAAACCTAACCTGTCAGAAATGCAATGTTTCTGAGTTGTACATTTGTGCCCTGACCAAAACTATCCTTAAATCTATCCTGTCAGAGGTGCAACAACAACCTGCGCTTTGCCATGCGGCAGCAGTCTACTTTGAAGCAGTGGGGAACATAGAACCCTTTTTGAAAAAAGGGTCCTATTCCCCGGTAGAGGTGGTAGGCCTGTGCCTTCACAAACATAGGCCTACATATTCTTTGGTGTCACTTTGAGGCAAGCGTCATTCTCTTACGAGCAATAGGCCTACAGTTAAATGTAGACCTTTAGGCCTACATTTAAATAGCCTACATAGTCTTCCTGATTTGAAGAAAGCATCAGGCTGGGCTGGGCTGTAGGCCTAATGTGATGCTTGCTGAATCAGTTTGAACTTTTGAAATGACTACTAGGCTACATTAAGGCAATGCCACTGGCTGCCTATCCGTCCTTGCTAACACATTAAGCCAGCCAAAGTCATGCAAGTTATCAGTAAAATAATGGAACAACGACTGGGTCAGAACACTTACATTGAGGCTGGCGTAGGCCTAATTGGTGGCTGCTGATTTATTTTCCACATTGCAGCGCAGGTGGGTTAACGTGAGCATCCGCAGCTACGTGCAGTGTCTGGCAACAAAGAAAGGCAGAGGCTCGGGTCAACGATACAAATGAAACTACCATCCGCTTTTTAACCATAGCGAGAACAAATTACATCAACTGCGATCCAGTAGCCTAACTTTCCGTGCTGGTGGGCTACACATACTATTAAAACCCCATAATGTAGGCACGTTGCATGCGCGCACGCCGTGGCTTAATTACCGATACGCTCCAGATCTCTACAAGACAAACGTGATATCAACCATCAACCAAATCATCCATTACAGCACATAACAGAAAGGTCGAGCGTTCACAGAAGGAATACACTTACCCTCGCGTTTTCGCACTGCTGACACACAACCTCCCGACAAGGCTCGCACGTACAAGCTACCCTGCCGCACAGACAAAGCAATCTCTGCGTGAGTCCCGCCACTATTTGAAATTAAATGCCAATGCCACCCACCTGTAGGCTATCACCTAATTACACTCGGCACACCATTGGCTTGCGTCGCCAGACACCTGGCACCCATCTCATCTCATGCACTCTGCCCGACATATTTAAAAAGCACCATGAAAAAAACAAGTCCTCACACCTGACTTGCTGACGCAAATTATCTCTGCCAAATGTTTGCCTATTCTTTCTCTTCAACCAAAATAATTTGTTTTTATATAAAGACAAAATAAAATTTGCATAATGGTTGGCAATAGTAGGCTATACGCATTGAAATTAATTACAACTGTCAGGACGGGTGTCCTTTGATAGGGCCTAGGATTATGAATTGGCCTCTGCTTACCCGCATCCTAAATAAGAATAAACTGTAGGAGAATAATTAGCCTAGTACTTGCCCACAAGCATAGGCTACTTGAAATGCAAATAGGCTACTGTTGTAATGCTTGCAGTAGGCCTATAGTGCTTTGGACACTATAGCACAACTGCATTCTTTTCACATGTGTCTTCAGTTTTTTGTTCTTTCATTGTCACCCTGTTTATTTCATTATGAAACAGACAGCCTTTCCCAGAACAATTACATGTAGGCCTACTGTAGGCCTATGTCTTCCTCAGGAGAGAAGTGCAGCTGCCTTGAAGAATACAGTCACACAGAGAGATGGGGAAGAATTTAATTGGCTTTTGATGTAACCGTGGAAAGAAAAAAAAAGACAGGAATTCATTGGGCATTCCCATTCTACGATAAAAAAAACGAGTGACCACCTAGCTCGTGGCGATGTCTGGATTCCAATATGCTGACTTCCGTCCTCCCTTGCCTGCTTGTGACCTCATGATGATGTCACCGGCAACAGAAAATGAAATCAATATATTGCAAAAGCACAATTCTAATGTCATTTCTTCATTTGCAATTGGGATGGTGAATGAAGAGCAGTCCCCCAAATATTGTTCTGGCTAGGCTGAAGGTGGGGAACCCTTATTGTTTTCTCATCAGCAACATGCAAGTCCACAAGCACAAGTGCAGGACGGAGGTCTGCATATTGGAATGCACACAATGTGCGAGCAAAACTCTGTGTGCTTTGCACCTTGCCTCTGAGAGTAGCCAACCTTCTGACTCAAACCCCTCACAAACTGAATTAAAACGGGACCATTAAAGCGCCCAACAGTCGGATGTGTCATTTTTGACATGGTCTCTTATTAAAAACAACTCGTTGCAGCAGGGTGGTTCATGAGCATGAGACATCATTTTCACTCATGGATAAGCCATCACAGTTCTTGAATACACCACTAGGTGCTACTTGGACACATCGTCAGTGATGAACCCGAGCTCATTGAGTGTTTCGGGTCTTTGATCATCAAACACCCTCACCCGGGCGACACAGTCGGGGGTGATCAGCCCCCGACATTAGTCCAAGTGGCCTGCTACTCCAAGGATCTTTTGGATGTGCTGGAGAAGACAGCATTCAGACTCAATCATCATAATAATATTGGGCTATTTTAATTGTAACTGCTGTCATGTTTTTTAGTGTCACATGCTTGTATTTTCGAAAGCACTCCCACACAATTGGCCCCTTAAAAAACTTTCAATATGACTCCTGTCTTTTCAAACGTGCATGACTTTTCCAATGCGTTCTACTTTAAGGGAACACTCCTGACTTCCGTTCCGATCATAAATACATCCTCAACTCCAACAATGGGGAAGCAGCAGGATTTGTAATGAGTGAATGGGTGCATGAAAAGAGTGCATAGTGCAGGGGTTCCCAGACTTTACCATGACAAGGCCCCCATATAGGGCCTACCAGTTTATTTCAGCCAAGGGCCCCTTACATGGGCCACACTATTTTTATCAGGGCACCCCCTTTCACAACCATAGCTTTAGGCCTATATACAGTATCCCACTGTATATAAAATATAAACAAGAATAGCATAATGTTCACAGATACAATATATTATTATAATGCTGTTCTTACACTGTGCAGGAAATGGTCAAAAAAGGTACTGCAACTATGCTGCTCATTGAAATTGGGCTGCCTATTGCCAAATTTGATATTTACATGAAAGTTTTCTAAGTAATAAACAAATATTTTCTAGTATGGTCCAAGTAGAGTCATTTTTGCAGCTAAAAATGGCTATTTTTGGAAATTCAAAATGGCGGACCATGGAGAAGATCCCCCCTTTCATGTATGGAAAGTGCAATTTCCCAGTCATAATGAATACTTAGAATTTGATGGTGGTGGTAAGTATTCATGAAAAAGGTAACATTAGTGAATGGGCAGCATGAATTCTGGAAATAAACAACTAAAAATCTCACACAGTGTCTCTTTAACTATTGACAATATTGTTCAGCTTATTATTGCTTTATTTTGTTTCATGTTAGTTATTCAGTGTACCTTTCCTGCCACCCTCCCCTGGCCTCCCTAACACCCCTTTGCGGCCCCCCAGGGATTCCCGGCCCCACTTTGAAAAACACTGGCATAGTGTATGGATGCATCCTTAATGTCATCATGATATGATGAGGAGCATATTCTTTGGTATTTCTTTCAGTTCTGCCACAAATTATTATTCATTTATAATCCTTCATAAATATGTTTCTTCCTGAGGTGGCAGATTTCTCTCCTATTTCTTGGTGACCATACCAGTACCACTTATGACCACAGGGGGGAGACATAAAGTAGAAGTAGTTTTTCCATCCAGTATTCAAAATATATCTGTATTTGTATGTGTAAGGTCTAAGAGCAGACATGTAAAAAGAAAACATTGATGTATGCATTTTTATTTGTTTGGCTTTATTTGTTTTTATGAAAAATATCTGTTGTAAAAAAAAACTTAAGTAACAATATCTCATTCACACACAGGAACGCATTCACACAATTGTCCACAATTCTCATCACCTCTCAACTATTGCACCAGCTCATCTTTGACAGTGCTGCTTTGCCCATTTGCTCTCATTTGCAGCAGCTACTGAGTCTCTGGGAACTGCACCAGGTGAGAGTAGTATGTCCGTCATCAGCTGGAACAGGTCAGCCTGACCCACCACTGGCCTGAAAAAGAGTTCGCTGATAAGGCTTTGAGGAATGGTCTGCAGGAAGGAGGCGGTCAGGAGGATCCGCGTCAGCCTGCCCTGGTCCTGGGGGTGAAGGGTCACCACCACCTCCTGAAGAACCCTGTGCGCTTCCTGCTGCAGGCCCTCTATGAACTCTGGGACTTGAAGTCCAGGAACATCTGGAGTAGAAATGAGAAAGATGTCATTCCGAGTGCCATTATGAATAGAAGTGGATGCACACAATTTCTCCCAGGTACACTTCATATACAGACATGGTCATTCTAATGGAATCCTAGAGAGAGCCATCTAGAGAGCGACTCAGTAAAATAAAATGCTCTCGATGATAATAAAGCTTCCAGGGATAGTATGATGCCTTAAATCATATGTGGGACAGTAGGCTATAGGTAGCATTTGCTAGTAGATACTCATAGTAACTTTCGAGACTTTGTTTATTCAGGAATAGAATTATTTTCTGCTTGCTGCCCTCTGCCATTAAACATCCCACAGGTATCAAGTCCATCCCTGCCTGCTCCCTTATTCATAGCAACTCACCTGGATTGAAGAGCAGAGCCCCCTTGATGTAAGCATACTCTTTCGGACTCAAATCCAGGCTCCTGAGTCTCTGAATGGAGGCTTTAAGCCTGTGAACCTTGGCCAGCGTTGGAATCGACGTCTCCCGCTCCAGCCCTCCTCCTGTTCCCCCTTGTCCTCGCTCTGTGCCGTCGTCATTGCTCAGCAGAATTCGTTTCAGGATGCTGTTGGCCGACGATGGTGGCGACGGCCGTGTCTCGGTCACCTCGAACTCTGTGTGCTCCTGAGCGAGCCCCAAAATGAAGAGGGGCACCCAGGCGTTATGAAGCAAGGCCAGCTGGTCGCGCTGGGGCAGCTGGCAGAAGGCCGGCAGGCTGGTGGTGAAGCAGATGGTTTTGACCAGCACGGTACAGGCGGCCTGGCACACCACCTCGGGGTCCTTCAGGCGGCACGCCGTCTGCAGGTGCTGCTGCTCACAGTGGCAGTTGCTGAGTTGCTGTTGCAGCTGTTGTTGTTGTTGCAAGCGGTGCCTTTGTGAGCGGTGGTGGCACCAGCTTTGTCTGGAGTCTTCAGATGATGTTGAGAAGTTCCTGTTGTGGCTGCTGCTGCCGTTGTTGTTGTTATGCTGTTTCTGGCTGAGAATGTTGAAGAGGATAGTGGGAGGTGGTGGAGAGAGATGAGGAGGCCTATGGCCAGAGACGGGGCACTGACGTCCGTGCTGCAGGTCCACTTGAAATGGATGCATCCTTGTAGAAAATAGTCACGAAAACAATGATATAAAAAAGTAACAATGAACCGTACAGTGCTATTAAAGCTAATGACAGACTACACTAGCTACTGTAAACCATGCAGCTGCTGAGATGCCAGTATATTGTCTAAGTCTCATCCTCTCTGTCTCTGTGTGTCTGTATTTCTGTCTGCGATGTGCACTTGGCTCGGCTTTATAGCCACCCGCATTGTCCACACTGTGATGACAAGTCATCCTTGACCCCTCCCTATCAACGCTCTGCCGTGCCGTGTAGGGCAAAAACAATGTGACCCTGGACTGCGGCGCGGCGCAGGCCCCGTATACCTCCACGTGGCTGTGATAAGGCTACCTGAGGGAGGGAGGGAGAGAGAGAGAGAGAGAGAGAGAGAGAGAGAGAGAGAGAGAGAGAGAGAGAGAGAGAGAGAGAGAGAGAGAGAGAGAGAGAGAGAGAATAGAAGCAAAAAAGGAGAAAGAAAGCAATAAACTGCAACTGTGTTGCAAAGAGGAGAGAGAAGAGCAAGAGTAACTGTGTGTGAGAGAGAGAGAGAGAGAGAGAGAGAGAGAGAGAGAGAGAGAGAGAGAGAGAGAGAGAGAGAATAGAAGCAAAAAAGGAGAAAGAAAGCAATAAACTGCAACTGTGTTGCAAAGAGGAGAGAGAAGAGCAAGAGTAACTGTGTGTGAGAGAGAGAGAGAGAGAGAGAGAGAAATAGAGAGAGAAGGAAACAGTGAGAGAGAAACAGTGGGAGAGAGAAACAGAGAGAGAGAGAGAGAGAGAGAGAGAGAGAGAGAGAGAGAGTGAAAGGGAGGGGAGGAGTGCAACTGCAAGGAAGGGAAGTTGCTCGTGTGGGAAGTGTTGGGGTTAATGACATCTTTATCATGTTTTGCCTTGTCCTTAGCTCCTGTCTGTACCAGGCCACCAAGGACTGACTGGTGGTGTCGGGGTCATTAGGTAGACAGCGGAGAGAGGACAGCTCGGCACGCTAGATTACAGCCTCATAATTAAAGTTAGACAGCTCTGAAGCACAAGATCATATCTAATCATAACACTAGAAGGTTCTGGCACTGTGCCAGACGGACAAAGGGGAGAGAAAGGGTTTCTTGTGGTCATTATGGCCTTTTAAATTCTTCTTTAAATTCTTCTAAGATACATATTTAAAATGTATTTTTTTTTCTTGACAGGGGAGGCCTGCCATTTACAGTAGGGACCTTCAAGTGCAGGATAGCAGGATTTTGGATCTTCACCAAGTGTCAGAACTGGTCCTCAAGCTTTTATGAATTAGTGCCCCCTGGACGTCATCAAAAGCCTCCCGACACAACCTTCACCTCATCATAATCCTGCCAACACCCCCAAAGTATTAAAAAATAAAATGGACTAATGCCTCCCCAATGGCAACTACTGTAAGCACTGCCCCTCTCAGCTATATCTTTCTCAACGCCTCATAGGGGCTCACCAATTCCCCCTGGGGGAGCTGTAAAACCTCCGTTGAGGAAAAAATAGGAGCTCCTTTTGCACCAATTTTACAATTGTCTAGTTCTTCTTACCGTCCCTATACATAACACTGCGGCTCAGCTTCTGATGTCATGGTGTCCTGCTCAAATATTAGCAAGTCACAATTTTGGTGTGTTTTGTTTTGTGCTGGGTAATCACAATGATAGTGGAAATCTCTTTTAATAAAATGCACTTGTACAGTAAAAAAAGGAGTGTTAATGCAACACTCGATATCACTTATCTTCAGAGTGTATTGGGTCCGAGAGTACTCTCCAACTGTTGAATTAAGACTGCATTTTTCACAGTGCAGAACTATGTCTGCTTATTTGCTATAGTGTTGCATTGCATTAATAGATCATGTGTTTATACTGTACGAGTGTTACAACAGTGTAAGACTGCATCTCATGTTGCTATTTCACCCCATTCTGCACATGCAGCCACATCTAAACGTGTGTTGAACCCAGGTCAGGTTCAGACTGATACACTATCTAGGTCGAGTAAACCCTGAACGCTCGGTCATTGACACTTCTATTAGGTGCTAATCAGTATCTCTGATATAAGCAGGCCCGCCGACAGGGGGGGGACAAAGGGGTATGTTGTCCCACTCCCGGGCCCAGGGAGATAAGGGGCCCAGAACTGGGTCCCCATTACATTGTATGTATTGGATAGGGGGCCCTCTCAGATGACTTTGTCCTGGGCCCAGCGAAAGCTGTCAGCGGACCTGGATATAAGCACTGGCATGTCTTCAGACGGCTGATGGCCAGCAAAATATAACACACAGCCAGCAAAATGTTACTCCCGTGATGTAATTCAAGAAATTCCGTACTAGATGACAATACAGTAATGTTTATGATACTTGTGTGTACTACATATTGAATTCATGCAAGCCAACAATTTGATTTGAAACATGATCAGCTAATATTGATCCATTTCGTCCTCCCTCTGTGTGGCAGGTGTAAAAGATCTCTGCACATAAAACGGGCACAAGAATATCATGTTTTTCGAACACTATCTGATTGACTGATATTTTGGGTCATCTGTAACGGAGGCTAACTAGCACAGAGTTGGCGTGGAACGTTGGTAAACCTCCCTCCGATAGCCTCATACAGTCTCGTGCCGTTGGGCCGAGGGACTAGTCTCTTGGCCCAGCGGTATCGTACTGTGTCTCCCATTGCCGAACCGTTGTAGTTGACGAGGTCGCACGTTCGATTCCCGAGGGGGGTGAACAGGTGCAAGATGACCTCCGTCACACATCCCTATATCCTTTCACCCACTCCTTGAATACTCAAAATCTAGGCCTATTCAAAATAAAAAATTACTCTTAAAATTCTTTATTAAGACAGATCTAGTACACTACATTGCACAACATTGAATTTCCCGCTGCACATGTTTGTAGGCTACTTGTGTCGTATTTCAGATCAAAGTTGGAGGAAGCAATACTGAAGAAGGGGGTGTGATCAAACTCAAACCATAGGGTCTCCAAAGTTAACTCCAGAGACCCCTTTTAAATGGCCGCCAAATGTAAATTTCATGTCAGGAACATGGATTTTGTGATGGGAATATGGACGAGATGAAAGCTATACATCTAAGTGAGTTCAAGTTCAATCTGATATCCTATCTAGGCCGAGTAAGCCCTGTACTGGACGCGCGGTCATTGACACTTCTATTAGGTGCTAATCACCATCGCCATCAGAGCTGCATAAGCAATAATAGGCCACATTTTCAGAGTCAACAAAAAGAAGCTGTCACGGTGTACTGTAAGTTAACTATAATGCAATACAGTACAGGCCATCTGACTTAGTATATTTTACTAGATGAGGCTACAATACAGTTGTTTTATTTAGCTTGTGCTGAATAATATTGTGCCATAATTGAAATACTGTGATTAAACATTAGGACATGTTAAATTAATAATAATAATAATTCATTCAGGAATGGGTCATGGAAAGCCATGCTCCTAGGCAAATAGGCCAATAGGGGTGGGGGTGGGTTATGGATAATTACAATATACCACAATACATAATAGTTCCTGTCCAAATTAGAACTGCCCCCAACACTATCTTGCTTTAAAAGGAAATGAAAAACTGTTTTATTCTCATCTGCCTTTGATGATAATTAGTTAATAACAAACTATCTATAACACAATATAGTTTCTTCTTTTTCTTCTCTTTTCACTACTCTTCAGCACATTGAATGGCATTTGTGTATGATAATGTGCCACAAAAAGTAAGCTTGATTGATTGATTGATTGATTGATTGATTGATTGATTGATTGATTGATTGATTGATTGATTGATTGATTGATTGATTGATTGATTGATTGATTGATTCAGCAAGGTACATGGATGCCACAGGGAGGTATGAGAATGGTCCCCTCTGGGCTATTGGCCCTGGAGCCCAGATCATTAACTATAAAACTTTGGTGAGGCAGTTTTAACTCTAAGATTAGAACAATTTAGAACAGACTAGAGCAGGGTTTCCCAAACTGGGGTGCGTGCACCCCTGGGGGTGCGCGGCCTGTCATAAGGGGGTGCGCGAGCTGAATAGAGTAATGGCTGAGATGTGTGTTTTTGTACAGAATTAATGGACATTACATGTTGTTTGGTGAATTGTATGCTGGAAGGATCCATCTGAAGTGTAGTTTATAAATCCTAGACTTGCCATGCAATAAGTTCCATTGTAATGATGGCAGAAAAAACGTCAAGTCTATTGGAAATGAGGATTGCCCAAAATGTGCGGTTGTCGCTTAGGGGGTGCGCGAACCACACTGAAATGTATAAGGGCGTGCGCAGGAGAAAAACTTTGAGAACCACTGGACTAGAGTGAGTGACCACACCTTGCCTGATTTGCCAGCAGGTCAATAGGTCAACTAAAACACTTGTCCAGCTGTCTGTCTAGCAGCCTGTCAAACAAACCTGTTATATTACTACAGAAAATACTATAGGCCTATAACTATTTTTTACAAAACTCGAGTTTGTTATTTGTATTGCCGCAAAAGGGTACATTTCAATTTCATTTTCCAGAATATTCTGTTCTTTCAAGGTGCAGGTTTCTCATCGGCACTCTCCTGCGCACATCAAGAGATATCCGCTTCGGCTTCTACAATCCCATTGGTTTCCCTTGTTGTCCGTTTGAAAGTGTGATTCTGATTGGATACTAGCTCTTTGGGGCTGTCTCCAGGAAGTCTTGGTCCTTGGCTGCATCCACAGAACGTGACTTGCCTGCTAGCCGGAGAAAGAAAAACTGGTCAATTTATTTTAAATCAAGCCCAAACGAAGGCCGAAAATGGGTGATGATGATGAAAAGTATGATGGGATGTTGCTGGTGATGGCACAACAACACGAAGGTGGTGTGCAAGAGGTAAAGAGCAATAACTGTCTTCATCAAGCATCCCAACTGCTAACCTTAGCTAGCTACGGTGAATGGGCAGATATGCGGTTAACTAGCCAGCAAGCTAAGGACTGACAACCCGGTTGTAGATGTTAAGATGGTAGGAGCCAGGGTTTTTAAAAAATATAAATGTAGTGTTAGCTACTTCAAAGGCAAATTGAGCATTTTTTGTGTTGTTCGATAGTGCCATGTCGAACGGCAGGTAATGTTGACATGGGAATCATAGCCTCATGCACATGAAGGAGGTCGTTGGATGTTGCTGCATCCCCCCTCACGGTGGGTGTCAAGTAAATCATTTATTTATTGAAAAATACATCTGTTGTACGGGGGGAAGCAATAGGCTACGGTGGCAGACAGGTGTGGCCCACACCGCGTGGGCCTAAAGAGCAACTATTAAAAATTAAGCAATCAAGCAATTTCTATTTTCTACCCTAACTGATATTAATATTTTGAACTATTCCCAGCTGGTGAATACATTCTTCAGCTTCCTGCGACGAAAAACGGATTTCTTCACTGGGGGAGAATCTGGAGCACCAGAAAAGGTGGGCCTACGACATCATGATGAAATTTAGCAATAATTACTGTGGTTATGAAATTGGTATGGCAGCAGCACAGAGCACACATTTGGCATTTTCTCAACTGTGAAGGTATAGATTGGTGGCATGATGCTCTTTATGCATTGTGAGCATCTGTAAAAGTTGTATTTGCAATGAA
>NC_085876.1:31979378-32021878 GCF_034702125.1 Engraulis encrasicolus
ACACCAAGCCAGAGAGGCTACAGAACAAAATAGACAAGGTTAGGAGGCGCATGCACACACACACACGTTCACGCACACACACACACACACACACACACACACACACACACCAAGCCAGAGAGGCTACAGAACAAAATAGACAAGGGTAGGAGGCGCATGCACACACACACACACACACACACCAAGCCAGAGAGGCTACAGAACGAAATAGACAAGGTTAGGAGGCGCTCACACACACACACACACACACACACACACACACACACACACACACGTTCACGCACACACACACACACACACACACACACACACACACACCAAGCCAGAGAGGCTACAGAACAAAATAGACAAGGGTAGGACACGCACACACAACACCAACAACAACCAAACCACTACAGAATGCAATAGAAGACAAGGTTAATACACACACACTCACATATTTTTCTTTGATTATTAAGATCTTCCGTTTACTCAGTTATGATCAAACTAAAAGATGCTAAAACTGTACCCAGACCAAACAGAGAGGCTACAGTATGAAATACGAGCAAAGTAGACAAGGTGAACACGCACACACACACACACACCTACTTCTTGTGGGGGTTTTTTATCTTTTATTGATGTATTTGTTCAGACAATTGGTAACGTTTCTATTGTTATAACATTTGTAATTGATATCTTCCTTACCGCACGAATACACCGGCCGCGACATGAGCAAGGCGAGTGAGGGAAGTAATTGACTTTGTATTAAGTCGCGCGACAAAAGCGACAGTTTGGTTGAACTCCTGGGAGTATTGTCCAAATGTAATAAGCTATGACGCGGTTCAGCGACAGCCGCCACAAGCCAATGACTGTACTGTACTGAGGTCAGTGGCCACAGTCAATGGAAATGTTGGAATGCTTGCATTCTGCTTTTAACGGACATACTCTAGTCCCCTCAGTTGCTCGTATCGCTTTTGCCGCACAGAAGCGATTCTCTGTCGCTTCAATCTCGTCGCGGCCAGTGTGTTTGCCCGGTCACATACCCCCTTTTGCTTATCTCTCTGGTTCTGTGTTTGTGTGCATGCTGCTGCGACACATGAATTTCCCTCCTGGTAGGATGATAAAGGGCATGCTTACTAACAAAGGTGGAACACGCACACACACACACACGCACACACACACACACAAAATTGACAAAAGACTATTTGTGTTTTCAGAAAAAGGGTAAGAAGAGTAGTGGTGACGAGAAGAAAGATACTCCAAAACCATCACCCCCAGCTGAAACGCCAAAGGAGAAGACTGAAAAAGGGGTAAGCAGGTGCTACTTTGTGTGTGTGTGTGTGTGTGTGTGTGTGTGTGTGTGTGTGTGTGTGTGTGTGTGTGTGTGTGTGTGTGTGTGTGTGTGTGTGTGTGTGTGTGTTCGTGTTGGTTTGCACTGCATTGCATGAATGCATTGTGTTGATATTAGGGCTGCATAATATATCGAAAATGTATCGAAATTCGGGATATGAAGAGTGGCAATATGCGTATCTCGCAGACAACTTGAAAAAAACTCCAGCACACTGACCATTTCGCTGTTTTACTTTAATGAACGACGTTTCGGTACTAGACCTTCATCAGGCAATCGGCACGCAAGAAGCCTGCCACGACCAAAGGCACGCCCCCTACACAGACCGACAAATTAGTGACAAGAAAAACACTCGGCTATATTTCTAAATATCGATATCAAGGTATTGCATGCTATTATCCAGTATCGTCTTTTTTTCTGATATCGTGCAGCCCTAATTGATATACTTTTCTTCTCCTACACAAACTCAAATTGCTCTTCAATGTATGCACCACTTTTACACATTCACACACTGGTGGTGGCAGGTGCTGCCGCACAAGGTGCCTTGGTACCACCAGAGCAGTTTTGGGACCAAGTGTTCCTCATTCCACGTGTGACACTGACCCTTATACTTTCCAATGGAGGTATCGCGCCTTTAGATTTGATGCCTGATGGGTGCGAAGGTTCCAGTAGGTGAACTTGGTGCAAGCAAGAGGAACTCGCACAGCTTAATTCTGATACAATAGCGTACTTTGAAGTGTGCGACTTCCCCTAGCTTGCTCCTGGCTCCTTTAAAGTACACTAATGTAATTCAGAGGGAGAGTATCCCTTGCTTGCTCCTATCATGTGTTCCTATGAGGTGGACTAAGGGTCAGAGGGTTGCAGGTTCAAATCCCACCCTTACCTCTTCTAATGGCTCACTCTTTTGAAACTCGGCCGTCGGTAGATCCGAGATTGTTCTCCCGACAACTGTTGTAAATGCGTTCTATTGAAACATCTGGGGACAATACAGACGTCTGAAAACATTAATGTTAAACGAACTCGGACAACACAGAAGCGCTCCGAGTTTGTGTTTCGGAACCCCGATTTGAGTTCCCATTCTTTTGCACTTTTCCGAGGCGGAAGCCGGAGTTTCCGACAATCGAGTTTCAAAAGAACAAGCCATTACACCTCCTCCATCCACAGCTGAGGTGCCCTTGAGCAAGACACCTAATCCCATACTGCTCCAGGGACTGTAAACAATATCCCGTAAATAACTCAAAGTCGCTTTGTATGAAAGTGTCGTCTTAAGTGTAAATGTAATGTAATGAAATCACTGACCCTGTGGCATCTGGTCCTCCTGCAGTCTGACTCTGATGAAGAGGAGGATGAGAAGGACAAGGGGAAGATGAAGCCCAACGCCGGCAACGGAGCCGACCTGGAAAACTACAGGTGGACACAGAGTTTATCAGAAGTAGATGTGAGTTCACAAACCCTTTCTTTTAATATACAGTTTCAATACCGTTGTAATCCTTTCTGATCTTTGGTGCTGTTATGTTTAAAAAGACCCTCTTCGGGTCGTCACCGACCCATTGTAGACCTTGACTTTGTAAATGAACCCCTTAGGTTTAGTTTCTTACATCAAGGTTTTCTGACTTTGTTAGACACCTAATTTTACAAAATAAAACAAAAACCTTGTTTTTCTAAATTCTATAATTCACTAGTAAAAAAAAAAATATAGCACTTGTGGGACCCGATTCTTAATAAGTAATATATAGGACAATAATTACACCCAAAATTGAAAAAATAAATGAGCTGCTGACTAAAATTAATAAAACCAACTGCTCTGCTAATCATTTGACTTTTTGTGGAATGTCATGGAATCTTTTCAGCTTAGGGGCTGATTTGGTTTGGGCATAGTTTAGTATGGTTCAACAACAGAACTGGGTATCCAAGTTCCAAAAGTATCATTGCATGACAAGTGAAAAAAAACAAAAACAAAATGAGATCAAAACAACGTGTGCATTGGGATTTTCGCCGTTTTGTGAGGGCAGAATGAATGAGCCGTCTCATTTGTGTAGTTTTCAAAAGGATCACTCAAATTAATTATTGAGAGTATCTTCGCACTTACATTATGTATGATGATGATTGACTATACATTGGCTATGGAGTACAGTATCATAGTATGTGAACTTCCTAATTGAATTTGGCAAGTAAATTGCCAGCCCAATTGAATACCATGATATAACCTTTAATCATAAAACACTCTCAGTTTTCTTTTTATATATTCAGTATTATATACTTGTAGTACTTTTATTGGACTATTGTGACTGCTATTGTAAATTAATGTCAAAGTATACATAAGCTAGAGTGTGGCTCCAGATGAGGGTTGAAATATTTTCCCAATGCATTTGTCTTGTGGGCCCACATCGACTCTGGGTGGAACTCGACCAAAAAGAACAAGAGGAGAATTTTTCTTGAGGAGTTGGGGAATTCCCTTGTCAAGGCGCACATTGAGAGAGGGGCGCACATGCCCAGCGATCCAGACTCTGCCGTCTTGGTCAGAGAGGAGCAGGTGAGCTTTCAGTTTTCAATGTCATTTTGAATGTGTATGGTGTAGGGCTGCAACAATTAGACTATACAACAATTCTCATTGTCGACTAATCATTTAATTGAATTCAATGCTTTTTTTAACCAACTTTACTAATGCTTTATTCACTATATTGAAACCTAAAAGTGCTCAGCAGTTATGAATTGGATGTTTATCTTGGAGTAAATAAGCTACTATCATGATTAAAAGTTTATTGTGTGCTGTAAGATTTTTTTTCACTCCCCTGCACCAGAGGCTGGGAAGATTTGGGAAGAGTCATTTTTGTCATCATGATTAATCATGACTGGATCTATAGATTGGTCGACTATTAAAATAGTCATTAGTTGCAGCCCTAGTATGGTGTAAATTGTGTATGTGAATAGAGACAATAAAATGTCTTCTATTCTATTTTTTTTCTAGAGTCCCCCTACTACTCCATCTGCACCACAAGGAGAATCTGCAACAGCATGCTCCTCAAGTAGCCCTCTCTCAGCAGCCGCCAGATTGGCCAAAAGGAAGAGGTGCCACGTCTGCCCAAAGAGAAAAGACAGAAAGACCAGTCTGTCATGCTTCATCTGCAGTAAACCACTCTGCCCAGAACACAGCAACAGAGTCACATTTTGCAATCCGTGCATCATTCTTGAGGAGTTGGGACAGTCCGTTGTCAAGGCGCACATTGTAAGAGGGGCGCACATGCCCAGCGATCCAGAATCTGCCGCCTTGGTCAGAGAGGACGAGCAGGTGAGCTTTCAGTCTTTCACTGTCATTTTGAATATGTGTGGTGTAAATCAGTGGTCACCAACCTTTGTATGCCCAAGATCCCTAACCTCTGCGTAGATAGCATGCAAGATCTACCTCTTAAAGCGTTGACAGAAATAAAAATCTTGCACTTGCAAGTCTATTGCACGCAAGACTCTCGCCATGGTGACGGCGAAAAGCTGAGGTTAGTCTATCCCAACGGATTACAGACACAAATATGAATGCCAATCAGATAGGTTACTGCTGATCAACGGGTTGGTGACCCCTGGTGTAAATTGAGGAAGAGACAATAAAAGGTCTTCTATTGTGTTCTTTTCTAGAGTCCCCCCAGTACTCCATCCGCACCACAAGGAGAATCTGCAACGGCATCTTCCTCAAGCAGCCCTGGCTCAGCAGCCACTAGAATGTCCACAACCCCATGCAAGCCACCTGAGTCCAAAAGAAGGAGGTGCCAGGTCTGCCCAAGCAGAAAAGACAGAAAGACGAGTCTGTCATGCTTCGTATGCAGTAAACCACTCTGCCCGGAACACAGCAATAGAGTCACATATTGCAATACATGCATCTAGACTCGTGCACGGACGCACGCACATATGAAAACAATGTCCCATATGTTCAATTAGTCACTACAATGCAAATAATCCACTTTGTCCATTTTTCCATACAGGAGTCCATCTTTAGTCTCATTGTGTAGGTCAAGTCCTCCATGACATATGTCCTTAACAATTTTCAGCCAGTCCTCTTTGTCAGGGGGGTCTTCTTTGTACCATTTTTTTTGGGAATTGTTTTCTTACTGGCAGCGATCAGGATTTTAAACGGATGCCTGTCAGATTTACACACAATACTTCCTGCGACATTTCCAAGATAGAACACTGTTCAGCCCTCAGGATAACAAAGAATGTTCTCAAAATCAATTCGTTGAAAATGAGAACGTAATAGTAATGTGAATGCTTGTTAGTAATGTATTATTGTTGTTAAGTGCGAAAACATAAGCCATGCACGTAAGATGACTCTGACTCTGTTGTTTATTCTGACAAGAATTTATGTTTACTGTTTCCCGTTCCTATAACAATAGTACAGCCCATAATTAACTGAAGAAGCCGTTAGGATGAATTAACTTCTAAAAGTATCGGAGTCCGATGTGTTCCTTTATTAGCCTGGTCCTGACGATCCCATAATACTACCATTTCATTTCGTATTCATGGTCTGGAGCTTGTGTGATCTGACGCAATTCTGAGCCAATCCTTTGGTGGAAGAACGTAGGATGGCTCGCGAGGCTATCCCTTTATCCCTGTTGGCAGCAATGTAGGCCTAATTCTTGCTATACTTACCTGTGAATGACTGTTTGTATTTGTTGTGTTTTTAGATGTAAGAAAACTTAATGAGCGAGCGGTTTCTAATCGCAGCCCTGTATTAACTGTTAGCATTACCGTTAAGAGGCTGACGATAACATAACAACAACACATCAATGATTTCTGTTCAGATCACTTGTTTCTCGTGTAATACGCTAACGTGAATACAATGTAGTGGATATGTTGGTATTGCAGTGTAATGATGAATTTCCATAATATCTCGTTAAGATCGCTTGATTTCTAGGCACGCTTACGCGATTGTTTGACGTGATATGCATTAGTTAGTTGTAATGGTTTCCCGCTAGACTCTAGAGTCTGATTTTTTTTATTATTATTCTGTTGTTTCAGTGTTACATGTCATTTCATGACATAAGGGAAATAAACGCCCTGCTTTGATTGAAATATGACTTTAAGCTGCCTGTCAACTCTGTGTAGCCTACGCTCTAAACACACAGACGATGACAGAACTAACACTGTGAATGTTTTGGGTATGTGGTAGCCAAGTATTGCAACAATTGTACAATGTACATCATCCCAAAATGTAACCAAACCAGGGCGATGCCAAAACAAACATGTATGGTTCACATTCATCTCTCCACATTTTTGCCAACAGAGTTGGGTGGTAGGTTTATATTTTCTTCTCAGTTTTGGTGTTATAAAGAACTGTATAATGTTTTTCCAACAATGTTCTCTCCATGTATGTGATGTATTTGAGAATTGAAGTCCAGTGTCTGGACATTCCATCTTTCCATGTCCGCTTTTATACTGTTATTTTCTCATAATTGTTAGTGTACAGACTATCAATATATTTTGTTATTGTGACTTCATGGTATTTCATGGATCTTGAGTGCCAATTAAAGTTGATTGTTTTACAAAACCTCTTTGGATGATGTGTAATTGAATGTGAAGATTTGTGTTTTAGATAAGTTTGATTTATATCCGGAGGCAAAGGCATAAAACTAATCACTTGAGGGACGTGTGGAGAGGCAGCCTTTAGCTTCTGTGCTTCACAGCTTTGGAACCAGCTTCCAGATGACATTAAAAATGCACCCACTATAATAGTACAATATAATATAATAATAATTGATAGCTTTGAATCTAGACTCAGACAAAGCTGTTCTCAGATGCTTTCCCCTAGCTCAAATTTTTATTTTTATAAAGTTTGTTTTTATTTTATTTTATCATTATTATCATTTTACCTCATGTTTTATCTAAATGTTTTACGTGTTCTTTGACTCTAATATAACTCCGTCTTTCTTCCATGTTTCCTTTCTCTTTTTTTGCATTTGTTAATCTTGTGAAGCACATTGAGTTGCACCTGTGTATGAAATGCGCTATACAAATAAATTTGCCTTGCCTTGCCTTGCCTTGAGGGAGACAGTCGTCAGGTTCTCTCAAATAGCAGATCACATCATCAGCAAATAAACTGACAATGTGGTCTCCTCTGCCCACTGTGATACCCTTAAGCTCCTTATTTTGCAAAAAGGGTTGTGTATCAAACTGTAGGTCAAAGATCTTGATACGAACCGAATCGTGAGTTGACCTTATCATTACAGCCTTACTGTGCCGTCTACTTGTAAGCATGGCAGCACGCTAAGACACGTACCATATGTGGGCGAGTGACCGGGGTTTGAGTCCGGCCTAGGTTATCTCCTGACCCTACCCTGTCTCTCTCGTTCCTCTCCCACTTACTTCCTTTCACATTCACTGTATATATGATAATGGAGGCAGAAAAGCCTAACCTTTATTTATTTACATGCATATAGTTAAAATGAACCAATTGTTCTTTTTGTTTGCTTTGCCTGTTGGCCGTAGATCGTGGTGCCTTTTGAGGTGGGTTTCCGCCTGAAGGGCCGCGACGTGGTGGTGGACATGCAGAGACGCACGCTGAAGGTGGGCCTCAAGGGACACCCGCCCGTCATCGACGCCGCACTCTTCAACGAGGTCAAGGTGGAGGAGAGCTCCTGGCTCATAGACGATGGCAAGGTCGTCACTATCCATCTAGAGAAGGTAGCGCTTCTGATTAACGCAATAACATTTATCTTCCACACACCGCGCTCTTCCGTCTTGTTGGTGCATCTCTGAAGTAATCAAGTAGTTAGGAAATGGATCGCACTCTTTTTCTTCTTTCTTCTTCTTTTCTTTTTATTCAAATATTGCAGGGACAGACAGACGTTTCGCAAGTGACACTGAGGAAGGCTCTTACAGCCGAAACGTCTGTCTGTCCCTGCAAAAAACTGAAGAAAAAACTGAGTGTGATCCATTTCTTAACTGCAATAACATTTGCAATCGTTTGCGTTGTCTCCATCCACTTACAGGAGATGTTCTCCTAGAGAAGGCATACAGGTTTCATATGGTTACAATCTGCCTAGAAAAGTTATGTCCATATGAAAAGATGAAAGCTCTTTGACATTTCCCCAAGTTGTTAAAACGAGTTTCAAGTGTGGAATGGTGGAAGATGGTTAAAAAGCACACTGTTGGGAAGTAGAATCAAGGGAAATGATTGATTGCTGTTACTATCAGAATTTCATAATTTCTGTTTTTTTTTTCTGTCGCTGCACCAGATCAACAAAATGGAATGGTGGAATAAACTGATTACTACAGACCCAGAGCTCAACACAAAGAAAATTAACCCTGAAAACTCCAAGGTAATGAGTAGCCACTGACTCTGATATCCATGAAAGGCATGTATGCGAGAGTGACTGCATGGTTTTTTTTAATCAGTTGCTGGATTTTATTACACTGATTAATTATTATGGTATATGATTATGTTGCCCTCTTGTCATAGCATGCTAGTAATGTCTCTCTCTTTCTCCCCCTCGACCTTTGTCACTCTTGCACTCTTATTTTGAATTATTCTGAATTCCTAACACCTCTCTCTCTCCCTCTCTCTCTCTCTCTCTCTCTCTCTCTCTCTCTCTCTCTCTCTCTCCCTCTCTCTCTCTCTCTCTCCCCGTCTCTCAGTTGTCTGACCTTGACATGGAGACACGCAGCATGGTAGAGAAGATGATGTATGATCAGCGCCAGAAGTCCATGGGGCTGCCCACCTCGGAGGAGCAGAAGAAACAGGACATTCTCAAGAAGTAAGGCAGCACCATAAGCCACATTATGTTACATTAGACCTAGCCTTGCGCACCATCCTACGTGCTTCCGCCAAGAGACTTGGCTCCGCACTACGTCTGGTACCTGTTTACTGTGGAGCGATGTTGAGCGGCAGGATTTGGCCGGTGTTCTGACAAACGGTCCTACGTTGTAATTTTATCCTACTGTAGGATGTTCTGTCAGACATGCCTGTTAAATGGTCCTACATCGCCAAAGATTCGGTCAGACATGTTTGTTCAACTTACCCTGTTTTTTCCGAACATGTCCTACCCGCTTCCTGCAATCGCGTCAGATCAAACAACCTCCAGACCATGAAT
The DNA here is from genome assembly GCF_034702125.1 of Engraulis encrasicolus. Classification (NCBI taxonomy): domain Eukaryota; kingdom Metazoa; phylum Chordata; class Actinopteri; order Clupeiformes; family Engraulidae; genus Engraulis; species Engraulis encrasicolus. The sequence goes on from NC_085876.1 coordinate 31,988,781, forward strand.
ACGAAATTAAATTGTAGTGTTGGTATGGTCAGGACCAAGCTACATTAGACCTAGGCTTCCCAACCTTTCCCAACTCTTAGCCCACTTCAAACGCTTTATAAATGTTTGAGGCCCACCTTTAGCCCAATGCACAATGCAACTCAAACAAACAGACAACAGCAAGACGCACAAATATTATTTGGACTTATTTGAAATGTATTTCAAGGCCCACTTGGAATACCTTCAGGCCCACAGTTTGAGAATCGCTGCATTACACTCTTGTTACATTATATTACATAGCATTTAGCAGGGACTTTAAGCCAACACGACATACAGAAGAGGACATGGATAAGCTTTTACAGTTATATTGGCTCCATCTGGTCACAAAAACCCCAGGTTTTACTATAGGTTGAAGGAGAGAATTGTACACATCCCAGGAAAAGGTGCAGGACGAAGGCCAACTGTAGTTTTCAAAGTGAGAGGTCAGCACACTTGAAATCCTTGATGAAGACGGTTGAAGTCGAAACGTAATCCAGCCATGAAATAATAAAAGAGAACAGAAAGGATTTCAAGTGTGCGGACTTCCCAGGTTTTACTATAAACATTGCATTTCTATAAACCTGGATTAAACATTACCCTTTTGTATGTCCAAATGCTTAGAAGTGTTTATTGGGATGCATCATGTCTTGAGGTCTAGCATTGTGGGTGTCCTTGGTACTGACAAGGACATTTTCATTAGTCTGTTCTCCAAGGCTACTGCAGACTCATCTTCCATCATGAAGGAGGATGAATGTAGACAGACATTAACCAGACACACACACACAGGTGTGACTGACAGACACCTGAAATGTGTATGCACAATGGCACACATGTACACGCAGACTCAGAGAGAAACTCAGTGTGCCGCCCGCTGCTCGGTCCATGCTGAAGGTGACGTTTTATGGGCATGGGGAAGTGCATATAAAAAAGGCAAAGTCACACTACAGTGTCAGTGGAAGTGAACTGTGCCATGTGTTTCACCTGCACTACTGTGCAGCTGTCAAGGTCAGGCCAGCAGCCTTAATAGGAGCCATAAAGCCACCCCGAGACATCCCTGCCAGCTCAGCTCACCCTGTACTGGCCGTGTGTGTGTGTGTGTGTGTGTGTGTGTGTGTGTGTGTGTGTGTGTGTGTGTGTGTGTGTGTGTGTGTGTGTGTGTGTGTGTGTGTGTGTGTGTGTGTGTGTGTGTGTGTGTGTGTGTGTGTGTGTGTGTGTGTGTGTTTCACGCGTGTGTAGTAAGTTTGTGTGTGTGCGCGCGCGTGCCTAGTGTGTGTGTGTGTGTGTGTGTGAGTAGTGTCCTTCTTTTTCCCGTGTGAGTGTATATGAGGGAGAGGTAGACCTTGCATGCAAGCTCCTGCAACTTTTTTGAAAAATATATTATTCGTCATATCACTGCGGTGATAGTCTGAATTTTCTTCCATTGACTTGACATGGCTGATTCTCGTTGTATTTTTCTACCTACAACTTTTATCACAGCAAGGGGATGTTGGTGAGTGGATGCAGGTGGATTTGCTCTGCATAATTTGAATTGTTGACAGGCTCGTAGCCAGATTAATTAAGCACATCACTACTACGTAGACGGGACGTCCAGTAATAAGTTTGGGTAAGCCTTATTATTGACGTGAAGCCATAACTTGACAGATCTGAGTTGCACCGTTTCATCTGTTGATATTTGTCACAATGAGTCCCCAAATCTCAGCTAGTCACCCCAGTCCCAACCTTATGTGAGCAACTGTGTAAAAGCAAATTCTGTTGCTTCAACTGTCCGCATTCTACACCACCAATGAGCAAATGTTTGTCATTACAGCACAGGCAGACCCTGTGGAGATCATTTGCTTAGGTGTGCTGTTTGACTTTGATGAGAGGAGGTGGAGGAGGAGAAGGAGGCGTGGGTTCAGGGTCTCTGTGAGGAAGTCAGGGTCACCACGGTAGCAGATATGACAAAATCATGGGGTGATGTCACTGGAAGCCATGTAATACTTAGTCACGTTTGGGAACGACAGAGGTCGACCCTAGCACAATGCAAATGGGAGATAAAAGTTGTCAAACTTTCACCCACATTCATGCAATCCCGAAGCTTCCCTCATTACAGTAGTTTGGGCCATGTCCATACAATGTGTGTGCGTGGCTTACAGATTCTGTGGACTCTCTTTAAAAAACGGCTAAATAATTGACCAAATTCTGCTCAGTATCCAGCATAATTGGGAGCCTTTTCATTTGGAGACGCAGGTGCCACATGTATCCTTAAGACACTCAGTTAGCAGATCCTTTTTAGCTTTGTGTAAAACTCCTATGAAATTTGGCTTGTGCTATGATAAACGCCTATCTGTCAATCCAAATAAAGAAGTCAAATGTGTGTGTTTGAAGAATGATGAGTAACGGGACAAATCGTTACCAGGGGCCGATGCTCAGCCGTTCAGCAGCATTAGGAGTTGTCAACCTTTTACCCACATTCATGCAATCCCGAAGCTTCCCTCGTTACATCAATGAGGCTCACAGGGGCACACAATGGCCAGCATCGTATTCATCTCTGATGGTTATCATCATTAAAATAGGATTTTGTACTTGATTGCTTTCGGTTGGGAGCTGAACTTGACGTTGTGGGTTGTAGTGATTCCAAGGTTATCTTCCACACACCGCGCTCTTCCGTCTTGTTGGTGCGTCTCTGAAGTAATCTAGTACTGTAGTAGGAAATGGATCGCACTCAATTTTTCTTCTTTCTTGTTGTTTTCTTTTTATTTTAACATTGCAGGGACTGACATGACTGTAGTGGTGACATGGTTGTAGTGACATGGTTGTAGTGATTATGAAACTGTGGGCCATAATGGGTATTCCAAGTGGGCCTTGAAAACATTTGCTAAAAATCAAAATAATATACCTGTGTTGCTTTGCTGTTGGCTTTTTGTGTGAGTCGCATAGTTTTTTTTAGTTGCATAGTTTATTTGTGAAATGGGCTCCAAGTTGGAAAAGGTTGGGAACCCCTGGTCACTTAGGCAAAACACATAATGGATTTTCATTTCGAATTTAAAGTGATACTGTCCCATTTTTGGAAATAAGATAATATTACATCTCCCCTTAAGTTCAAAAATTGAGTTTTACCTTTCTCCAGCAATTAACATTGAATCCTATGATACCAGTTAACAGCTAGCTGGTCTCATAGGATTCAATGTTAATTGCTAGTTTGGAGGTCAAATTTGCACTGCCAAACTCTGAGAATGGTGGAAAGTACAGGAGAAAGGTAAAACTCGATTATTTAACTGAGGTGTAATATGAACTTATTTCCAAAAATGGGACAGTATCACTTTAAAGCTACGACTACACCGTAGAGATGCTTCCTCATTGATACAAAATGAAATTGATCAAGAGACACAGAATGGATCAACATGATGAAGCCTTGTTAATGGTGCTGGCCGTGCAGGTTTTTTGTGAATCAGTGTTCAGTAACTTATACACTAGCCTTCAGTATGTGTTCTGTTGTCAAGGTTGAGGTTCATTGACCAGTAGTTTAACCTGCTGGATGAGAGCACAGAAGGCAGTTGTACAGTCAGAGTTGGAATCAGGTCACTCACTGCCATCTAATGTTTCTCCCGTTTCTCCTCTTTCTTTCTTCATGATCATCCTCTTTCTATCCTTTCATCCTCTTCCTATTTTTTTTTGGTCACTCACAACCTCTTCCTCTAATTCATATATGGTTATTTTATGTGTAAGTATGTCTGTACGTCTGGTGGGCAATGTCTTCTTGTATTTATGTTTGTATGCTACTTGACACCTTAACTTCCCCCTGGGATCAATAAATGATACTCTACTCTCTATACTCTACTCTACTCATCCTCCTTCTCCTCTTCCTCCTCCTCCGCATCCTCTTCCTCCTTCATCAATGAGTATTTGTTTCTTTACATCTGTGTGTAAAATAATGTATATCATTATTGATTGCCATTTTTCTTATCTACTGTTAGCCTTTCATTTTTTGTTTTTGTGTACTGTTGTTACTTTTTATCGTTCCATGTAAAGCACTTTGGCACCTGTTGAATGTGCTGTAGTACAGGGGTGATAGTATTCAGGCTCCATGCCTGATTTTAGGCTTGACAGAATTTGCAAAAATGAAAACATTGATAATAATTAGCCATTAAGTTATTCTCATCTCAGAAAGTGTAACAGGTTCAGGGTTTTCTTCTACTATCAGGCTTGAATAATGTTCATACACAGGATGTTAAATGTTTGAATAATGTGTCAAAATAGGCCTACTTTACATCACTAAGCAGTATCTTGCCGTCGTCATTAGAGCAGGGGGAAAAGTTCAGGCTCAGGATTTTTTTTCACAATCACCCCTGTGTAGTATTATACAGAATCGCGCACACCGTCCATTACGGATGCACATTAAGGTGCATCAAACTCCCCTTGAAAATTAACAGTTTTCAAAATCTCCCTCCTCTCCCTCCACCTCAAGATACAATGAGTGAAGCGTGTTTTCTGAACTTTTAGTATTGAATTGTTAAATCTTGTGTTGTGGAAATAAACCTGACTTGACTTGACAGCCCTTTTCCTCTCTCTATTCCTCCTGCAGGTTTATGGAACAGCATCCAGAGATGGACTTCTCCAAAGCCAAGTTCAGCTAAGATCTGCTGCCGTTGGGACAGACACACACACACCTCTCTGTCTCTCTCTCATACTGTACTCCTGTGCCTCAGTCAAGTCAGCAATCAGCATCCACTCCAAACCTCAGGCCGCGTAACCACACACACACACACACACACACACACACACACACACACACACACACACACACACACACACACACACACACACATTCTCAGTCATACTCATTCACACTCATTCATTCTCTGTCCTCCCCAATCTCTCCCAAGCCCCCTTTTTCTTTCTATTTGCCCCCATCTGTCTTAACCATTTTCTTGTCTTTTTTTCTCTCTGCCTCTTTTTTTTCCTGTTAAATATCCCTTCCGTCCCTCATACAGGGTTACAGAGTACAGTCATTATTGTTATGCAGAAATGAATCATTTCAAGGTCTGTTGCATGGGGAACGGTCTGGATTATTTAAAATGTCCGCTCTGGGTCTGTGCTTTTTTGCCGTTTGTTGGTTTGTTCATTTTTTTTCCTTTTTTTAAATAAATAAGTTGAAACCTTGCATGTCTCGGACCATTTTTTTTTAATCACAAACATATTTAAAGCATCTTTGAACATGTCTTTTAACAATGCTAAATGCACATAGTGTATGCAATGATAAATCGTACCAGTCACTTCATATAGCCTTTGTAAATACATTTAACTTTGATACCTTCATATAGTAAACAAACCTAATATCTGAATACAAGTTGTATAAAGACATGTGTTTAATGAATGATTTCTATGTAGTTCAATACAGTACACAAAATCTGTACACTAAAGCAGGGGTTCCCAGCCTTTTCCAATATAGGGCCCACTCAGAATTTTCACCAACCACCAACCTGACCCAATCAGCAATAAAACTCAAAAACAGCACACCATTATTTTAGATTTTTAGAAAATGGTTTCAAGGCCCACTTGGAATGCCTTCAGGGCCCACCGGAGGGCGCCGGCCCATTGTTTAAGAATCACTTTTCTAAACACAGTCTTCTATTCCTCCACACATCCCACGCCTGTGACCCACCCCGTGCTTCTGGAGGTGTGCCGGCCCGGCCCCTGGATGGTCAGGGTGAAGGCCAGAGTGCGAAGCCCTCCTGTAGCTCTCTGGGTCATTGATCCCCCGCCGCTGTTGTTTTTGGATGAGCTTTAAGGCCCAAAGGCTACCGACCCGCTTCCTCACTGACCCGCTGCCTTGAGCTGGTCACATATCACCTCACTTACGTAATGTGTTTTCCATCCTCAAGTGTGCTTGCCTGTGATCACGTACTAGGTAATGGTAACATTACATGAGCGTACAGCAGCATATTAAAATGGTCTCTCGTCAGGTGAATGGGTTCCACCTTGCTCCACAAGCATTTCATCTGGAGCGCCACCATAGGCATAGATCTGCAAATGCGTGGTTCTATCAAATAAAATCATTGCACTTGGGGAAACACTTATCTAAGATTTTTTTTATGAGGTGCTGTAATAGAGTGTGCCGAGCGGATGGAGTGGTCAGTCAAAATGATAGGCAAACAAGGAACTAATGTGCAAAAATAGCTTTTCTTTTATTTTCTTTAAGCCGGCAGTTCAACAAACAGGACAAACAAAAACACTGATCAAAACATAACACAAAAATTGGGACAATAGCCCATGGAAGCTAGGCTACTCTGTCTTCTGTCAGATTACTCACACAGAGCTCAAGACGTGCGTCTTCTCAGTGCAGCGGCCCTCTCTCGAATGAGCCGAGCTGCGCGTATTTAAAAGACTCTCTCACAGTCGTGACACAATTAAAATCAATCAATGAAACTAGACAGATTTTAACAGCTCTAAACATTTTCCACACATGTATACAAATATAACAACAATGTGCTGACGTCAAATATTTCATAGAACACTTACGTAAGATTTTAAAACTAAATTCTCTCCGGACTAATTATCATCTTCCCGCGCATCGCGAAGACACAGTGAAAAACGCTCCCAGACCTTCAGTCTGGTTTGGTCCTGCCCACGGAAGACAACGACAGGTAAGTATCAACAAACATTTGGGCTAACCATGATGTTATCTAAACTTCAGCATGAAAAGGATTCAGATGTTTAAATGTGCGCACTGAAAGAATCTTAACATTACTGTTTGAAGTGAAACGTTAATAAATGCTGGCGCTGTTTAAAACCTGTGTCGCGTCTTTGTTCCGACCCACGTGTAACAAACATTTCTGGTTTGCATATTTAAAAGGTGTAACAAATGAACCCGCACAAAATGTGCTTCTAAACATCCCCAAAACACACAGCAAACAAATACAACACGGATTGCATTTTGAATGTCTTTGGCAACTGTGGTTTTAGTCCATGCACTTTGCAACATTGAAAACCATAAGCGGGAGGAACCGCTCTTAAAGTGACAGACGCGTTGCGCTCTGTCACATTACCCCCCCCTCAAGAGTGGACGTCTTCCTCGTGCACTCGGGACAGGTAATCGCCCACAACATTCTCAGGGCCAGGACGGTACTTGATTGTGAACCGAAATGGCTGGAGTGACAAATACCACCTCGTCACTCTGGAATTTGTGTCCTTCATTTTGTCAAGCCACTGAAGGGCCCGATGGTCTGTTTCCAACACAAAGTCTTTGTCCATGAGGTAATACTTAAGCGAGTCTAAGGCCCACTTGATGGCGAGCCCCTCTTTTTTCCACAGTGGAGTACCTCGACTCCCGTGGAAACAACTTTCTGCTCAAGTAGACCACCGGCCTTTGCTCCCCAGGTGGACCCTGGAGCAACACTGCCCCCAGCCCGGTCCCGGATGCATCCGTTTGCACCAGGAATGGCTGAGAGAAGTCGGGACTTTGCAGGATGGGATCTGTGGTCAGACAGGTGCGCAGGTCCTCAAAGGCCCGAGAACACTGCTCTGTCCAGACCACTCTGTTGGGAGCCGACTTCCGAGTCAGCTCGATCAGTGGAGCAGCCCTGGTGGAGAAGTGTGGGACGAAGCGCCGGTACCAACCCACCACCCCCAGGAAGGAGCGGACTTGACGCTTGGTGGTCGGCACCGGAGTCTCCAGGATGGCGCTGACCTTCCCCACCTGTGGTTTTACCAACCCCCCGCCGATGACGTGACCCAAGTACTGGACCTCCTTCTGAGCCACCGCACACTTTTGGGAGTTGACAGTCAGACCGGCCTCCTTCAGCCGCCTCAGCACCTCCTTCACATGAACCAGGTGTTCGTCGAAGGAGCGGCTATGAATGACGACATCATCCAAATATGCCGCCGAGTACGTCTCCGCCCCCTTCAACACCTGGTCCATGAGACGCTGAAAAGTTGCTGGCGCCCCCTGCAGTCCGAAGGGCATGTAGCAGAACTGATAAAATCCAAATGGAGTTTTAAAAGCAGTCAAATGTTTACAGTCATTGGACATGGGTACCTGCCAATAACCCTTACTGAGGTCAAGGGTGGTCAGGTACTTGGCACTGCCCAATCTATCAATCAAGTCATCGATTCTAGGCATAGGGTATGGATCAAAAGAAGAGATTGCGTTTACCTTTCTAAAGTCCATACAGAAACGCAAGGACCCATCTTTCTTGGGTACAAGCACCACCGGACTCGACCACTCACTTGAAGACGGCTCGATGATGCCCATCTCCAGCATGCCGTCAATCTCCTCCCGGATCTTGGGAAGAAGCTGCGCCGGGATGCGGTAGCATGGAAGACGCACTGGACCAGGCGCCTTCAGCTTGATGTTGTGCTGCACCAGACTTGTCTTGCCAGGAGTGCCTTGGAACACCCCCTCTGGTACACCGGCTCTCAGCTGCTGCTGCTGGGTCTCGGAGAGGTGGCTCAGGTCGATGTTTCCAGCTCCCTCCCGCTGCACCGGGAAGTACTGCTCCTCTGCCTCTTCCTCCTCCTCCACCGCTTTAGCAAACAGGCAGTTGACCGGCTGCTCCTTCTCATGCCACTCCCGCAGCATGTTGATGTGGAAGATCTGTGAGGGTTTCTTCTTGTCTGGTGTGATGATCTCGTATGTAACTTTGCCCGTCTTCTGCTTGACGACATATGGCCCCTGCCACTTTGCAAGGAGGCTGCTCTCTGAAGTGGGAAGCAGCACCAACACTTGCTGACCTGGCTGGAGGGACCGCTCTCTGGCCGATGCGTCGTACCACTTCCGCTGCTTGGCCTGGGCAGACTTCATGTTCTCCTGCACCATCTCAGTCAGCCGCTGCATGTGGTCTTGCATCTTTAGGACGTAGGACAGTACGCTCATCTTCTTCGCTGGCTCCTCTCCCTCCCATGCCTCCTTCAGGACGTCGAGTGGACCTCTCACTTTGCGACCATACAGGAGTTCAAAAGGTGAGAAACCTGTCGATGATTGTGGCACTTCTCTGTAGGCAAATAAGAGGTAAGGCAGCCAGTCATCCCAGTCAGACCCTGACTCTGACACAAACTTGCGGAGCATACTCTTAAGGGTCTTGTTGAAGCGCTCAACAAGCCCGTCAGTCTGAGGGTGGTATGGCGTGGTTTTAATGCCCTTTATACCTAAGTATTTGTACACGTCTTTCATGAGGGTAGATGTGAAATTTGACCCCTGGTCTGTGAGCACCTCCCTCGGTATTCCCACCCGTGTGACCAACTGAAGGAATGCATTTGCTACCTGCCGTGCCTTAATGTTGCGCAAAGGGAATGCTTCCGGATACCTAGTAGCATAGTCAGCAATGACCAAGATGTATCTGTTGCCTTTGCGACTACGCTCTAGTGGGCCAACTATATCCATGGCAACTCTGCTGAATGGGACATCAATGATTGGCATAGGGACTAGTGGAACTCTAGCTCCCTTCCTGTTTGGGGCTGTCAACTGACACTGCTTACACTTTTTACAGAAATGTATCACTTCAGCATACATGTTGGGCCAGTAAAAGCATTGCACAATCCTGTCCCAAGTTTTGTTTTGGCCTAAATGACCGGCCCATGCACTAGCATGACCAACTTCCATGACCGTTTCTCTCAGAGAATTTGGTAGCACCAGCTGTTCACCTTCCTCCCCATGTCTACACTAAATACCTGCCTTCAGCTTAAATTTGGGGCCAAGTGCATCCCCATTTCCATCAGCAACCAAGCCTGAATAACAGTTTTGCAGGGATTTGTCAGATCTTTGGGCCTGGATTATATCAGAGGGAATGGCAACATTCACCTCCCCATCCAGCTCAGGGTGTGGATCAGTTTCAGTCAGTTTAGTGCCTTTAAATTTCTCTTTTCTTTTCTCACTTCTTGTTTTGCGTTTCACCTCAGGGTATGGTAACAAATTCCATGTGTTGTCTTTATCCTTCTTTTGTGAACGTGTCATTACCATGTTACAACTATGGCCATCAGCTAGTGCCACCAGATCCGGGATATCTCTGCCCAAAACTACTGGGTATGGAAGTTTGTCTGCCACTGCCACGGTAACCAGGTATAAAACATTATCCACCTCTAGGTAAACTTCAGCAGTCGGGTACGACCGTTCGTCACCGTGAACACAACGGATAAGCAACTTCCTTTCTTTGGGTGCACTGTGTTGGGATACTAGGTCGGAACGTACAATGGTTTGGCTGCTGCCAGTATCAATCAGGGCCTGCACCTGCTTCCCATCCACCCGCACTACTGTCATGGCCTCCCCCTCCTCTAGTGTGGCTTCCCCCCCACTAGTACTAGGGACAACGGATACAGCAGATACTTTGGGTTTTCTGTGGGGACACTTGGATTTTATATGCCCTACCTCACCACAGTAAAAACATTTGACATCAGCACTAACAGGTCTAGGGCTTTTAACAGTGGAACCACCATGCCAACCACCCTCAGACTTACCGGGCCGCCCAGCTGTGTCGTCTCTTCCCCCGGCCATCTGGTGTGGTCTTGCGCCGCGCCGTGCCGCCATGAAGGACTCCGCGAGCACCACCGCCTCCTTCGCCGTCTTGGGGTTGTGTTCTTTGATCCACAGCCGGACGTCGCTGTTCACCATTCTCAGGAACTGCTCTAGGACGAGCATGTCGTTGATTTCCTCTTTGGTGTGGGTCTGTGGCTGTGTCCACTTCTCATACAGCTCGCGCAGTCTGGTGAAGAGCTCTTTGGGTGACTCACCAGGTAACATCTGCGTCGACCGGAATCGCTGCCTGTATGTCTCTGGGTTGATTTCATATTTTTCAAGGATAACTGCCTTGACCTTGTCGTAGTCCATTGAGTCTGTGAAGTCCATGGCAATGTATGCCGCTCTTGCTTTGCCGGTAAGTAGTGGGACTAGATGCAGTGCCCATTGTGTTTTGGGACACCAACTAGCCGTAGCAATGCGTTCGAAAGTTGTAAGAAAATGTTCAATGTCCTCATCATCCGAGTATTTTTGCATCTTCGGCCCTTTCCAGCCTGTGACTTGGACCCCCGTCGCCGCTGGACCTGGAACCGCCCCCGCGCCTGGGACCGCTGCCGTCACCGCCGCCGCTTGGACCCCCATCGCTGCTGGAACTGGAACCGCCAACGCACCAGGGCCTGCTGCCGTCACCGCCGCCGCTTGGACCCCCATCGCCGCTGGAACTGGAACCGCCAACGCACCTGGGCCTGCTGCCGTCACCGCCGCCGCTTGGACCCCCATCGCCGCTGGAACTGGAACCGCCAACGCACCTGGGCCTGCTGCCGACACCGCCGCCGCTTGGACCCCCATCGCCGCTGGAACTGGAACCGCCAACGCACCTGGGCCTGCTCCCGACACCGCCGCCGCTTGGACCCCCATCGCTGCTGAACCCGAAACTGCTACTGGGCCTGCAGTCATCGTCGCCGCCGCTGCACCTGAGATTGCTGCTGCTTGCCGCACTGGAGGGCCTGGACCTGCCGCTGCTGGCATGGTCTCTTCTCCTTGGTCTTCTGATGCCCACCTCTGTAGCTCTGCCTGTGCTCCCATCTGTGTGACGTGTGCTGGACTGACCGCTGTCGACACTGGTGCTGACCTTGAGACGTCATGTTGCTCTGCCCTCAGTCTGGACCTTCCCCGGCCCCGGCCGAGCTCCCATCTCTCCTGCCGCACTTCATCCTGGAGCATGCTGAATTGGTGCACGATACCTCTCCAGCGTTGCTCTTGCCGTGCTTGGTCTTCCAATGCCCGCTCCTCTTGCTTCTGCTGCGCCACCATGAATGCCTGGAACATTGACTGCAGTTCCTGCACAGAGCCTTCCAGATTTTGCTGAGGTGCATCGTCTTTCTCCTCAGCTGCTTCAGCTTGCGCCTTTCTTCTAGTTCCCATTATTTGCTATCATTAAGACTGACCTGCGCACACTAGTAGTTTTCGCTGCCACCAAATGTAATAGAGTGTGCCGAGCAGATGGAGTGGTCAGTCAAAATGATAGGCAAAACAAGGAATGTGCAAAAATAGCTTTTCTTTTATTTTCTTTAAGCCAGCAGTTTCAACAAACAGAACAAACAAAAACACTGATGAAAAACATAAAAATTGGGACAATAGCCCATGGAAGCTAGGCTACTCTGTCTTCTGTCAGATTACTCACACAGAGCTCAAGACATGCGTCTTCACAGTGCAGCGGCCATCTCTCGAATGAGCCGAGCTGCGCATATTTAAAAGACTCTCTCACAGTCGTGACACAATTAAAATCAATCAATGAAACTAGACAGATTTTAACAGCTCTAAACATTTTCCACACATGTATACAAATATAACAACAATGTGCTGACGTCAAATATTTCATAGAACACTTACGTAAGATTTTAAAACTAAATTCTCTCCGGACTAATTATCATCTTCCCGCGCATCGCGAAGACACAGTGAAAAACGCTCCCAGACCTTCAGTCTGGTTTGGTCCTGCCCACGGAAGACAACGACAGGTAAGTATCAACAAACATTTGGGCTAACCATGATGTTATCTAAACTTCAGCATGAAAAGGATTCAGATGTTTAAATGTGCGCACTGAAAGAATCTTAACATTACTGTTTGAAGTGAAACGTTAATAAATGCTGGCGCTGTTTAAAACCTGTGTCGCGTCTTTTGTTTCTGACCCACGTGTAACAAACATTTCTGGTTTTAAATATGAAAAGGTTTAACAAATGTCCCCGCACAAAATGTGCTTCTAAAGCCCCACAAAACCCACAGCAAACATATACAACACGGATTGCATTTTGAATGTCTTTGGCAACTGTGGTTTTAGTCCATGCACTTTGCAACATTGAAAACCATAAGCGGGAGGAACCGCTCTTAAAGTGACAGACGCGTTGCGCTCTGTCACAGGTGCTACTTTAACTACTCACAAATCCGAAAATATAGTTGAAAGTACAGAATTCTTGTCGATGAGTCCATGCGATACATCGATGATTCCAGTGAGAATTGGGTTGAAATAAAAAAAAATCTTTCAATATAAATGGCTTAGTTGGTTTTTAAATGAATCTACATCTTTAAATGGATATACATGGATCACTGTACTAAAACTAGGTGACTGGTTAAATGAAAGACATTAACAGGGTCCCAGTGTAAAATGAGGCAACTGTTTCAATATCAAGGGAAATCGAGCGTTAATCAAGTAATGCTTCTCTAGTTTTATTCTTCAATTAACAACATAAATATTAATGAGATAACTCTTAGTACAAGTCATTAATGTACAACCACATGAAGGAAATCATCCAAAGGAAACTCCTCTATCTGCCCTGCATTGTCTCCTTTTTGCCACTTGAGGGTGCTCTTGAGCTACATAAATCCAAGACTGTTGCGTGTGTCAGTTCTTTAGTGACTATGTTTCAACAACCCTCAACCTTTTTCACATTCCTCATTGAGATCATCTTTTAAACATAAATATAGTTGACTCGGACACACAGTCAAGTAACAAATAATAACATTTTATTTCTTCCACACATTGCCAACCATGTCATTGTCTGTAAAATGGCCACAATTGTCTAAATTTGGCTATACCCACTTCAATGCAACAACAAAATGCTGCTCACAATCAAGTAATAAACTCCAGCAGCAATTGCAGCTCTGGTGTCCTGTACTCCACTAGTTGTCTTTGCTAGTGTTGTGAGAGAGGCCTGCAAGATGTCTAGTTGTCGTGTGAGCCCTTTATTGAAGCAGTACGCTGCATTTTGCAACATCGCAACAACAACTTGGAGCGGAGCGGCGAGTTTGTTTACAGTGCTTTTCGACATCCTGCCAGTGTCCCCCAGCCTGCCTGCTAGGCCCTGTCACGAAAGTGAGAGGGGTGCTTACCATCTTCCTGATGTCTGGGGACTGACATTAGCTTATGGCAGCCAAGCAAGACTTTCTGGATGTGCGAAATGGCCCATATGCGTCCTAAATGTGTCCTAAAGTCCCTCCGTGACACCCCGACCAGGTTCAGGGCCATGTTCATTCATCTCGTTAAGGGGGGGGGGGGTAAAGATTGATTGATTTCAAATAGCTTGGTACAGCCCGTGAAAGCCTAAAACAAGATCAAATCTCACAAGCATTACTGGTGTACAGCCATTCCACAGTTTTGTCTGAAAAATGTTTAAGACTTTATCTGGATGTGCAAAATGGCCTTTGTGTGTGTTCTAAAAACCTGAACAATACACACATTCGTTTCAGTTTTAAGTTCATCATTGTAAACTTGTAGCCTTCCATTTAACCAGGAGACCGTTTCTAATTCACTCAAATTAACTACCTGCCTGAAATATTTGTTCTGCTGAAATGTTACTACACATGAAAAATATACTATATATACTGCTATATATGAAAAATAGTATCCTCAAAATAATATCACAAAATTCTTCTTCAATCAAGTCATGGATCGGTCTCACAGATGCCAAACCCACATTCATTTCCTTTATATCAACATACAAGCAGAGAATTGCTTGTATGAGAACTGATGACCGAATTGGAAAATTCATAAGCTCTGTTCTACCTTGAGGCTAGACAGTAGCAATATTAGTCCTTTCCTTTACTCCATCTTCCTAATACTTTCCATACTGTCATGTATTTATGACTGTGTGCGCGTGTGCCTGTGCGTGTGCGTGCATGCGTGTGTGCACCCGTACGTGTGTGTATGTGTGCACGTGTGCGTGTGTGTGGGGGGAGTGCGCTTGTGCATGTGTGTAATGGATATGATTAATTGTTGAGGTGATAAATGGTGGTATTTGTCATTTGTTGGGTTCATAATGCTTGTGGTGGAGCCTTTGTGATGCAAAAATATTTCCATTTGTGAGTATACGGAGAGAGAGAGAGAGAGAGAGAGAGAGAGGGAAATGTGTGCGTGTATGTGTGTGTGCGTCTGTGCCTTTGTGTGTGTCTGTGCGTGTGTGTGCGTGTGTGTCTGTGCGTGTGTGTCTGTGTGTGCGTGGCACAGAGCGAGTGTGTGTGAGTGTGTCCGCTGTGGCCAGTGGCTGGTCTGTCTTGGCTACAGGGCCAGGGGCAGCAGTGGCAGGAGTCAGCGGCCACTCAGCTGACAGCAATGTCTCACCCACTTACCAGAATTTCTTCATTAACGAAGACACACAGACATCAGAGGAGGCGCAGAGGAGAGGAGGTGCAGGGGCACCAGGGGGGTGGGCAGGAGGTTATGAGGCTGTGGGTGGAGGAGTGGGGTGGGTGTCAGCAAATACAGCCTCTCTCTCTCTCTCTCTCTCTTTCTCTCTCTCTTTCTCTCTCCCTCTCTCTCTCCATCCTCCTCCTCCCCCCTCGCCTCCCCAACGTCTCATCACACCAACTCCCTCCTCCACATCTCTCTCACACACACACACACACACACACACACACACACAGCCCCACCTTAATATCTTTGTGGGGCCCTCCCATTGACTTCCATTCATATTAACCCTAACAATAGCTAAAGAATGCTAAACTGTGCCCAAACCAAAACAATCCCTAACCTTAACCTGTCAGTGAGGAAATGTTTTTACACTTTTGCTTATAACAGAAACAACAAAACTACCCCTGCAAAAGCAGTCAAAACATGTGGGGTCCAGGATTTGAGCCCCACATGAAGCGGGGGGCCCACCTTGTTGGTGTGCTCCAATAGCAGTGGCTTCACAAAGGTAGATTGGTGCAACACACACACACACACACACACACACACACACACACAACTGACATGACAAACAGTTTTTTGGAAGTCGTGAACCACTCATAAATCTGTATGGCTCGCTCGCTCGTCATAATTCCACTGCTGTTTGCCCAGGCTGCCTGCGTCCCTTTCCTGGCCTGGCTGCCTCTGAGGAGAAAGATACCTGGAAAAGAGAGTACATTCACCTCTCTACCCTGCTGTGTGCACAGAAAGCCAAAACCCAGTATATTTATTTTAGACAAAGACATAAAAACATTTCCATATACTACAACAGGATTCCAAAAAAAGGTGGGACACTTGGTATTTTTAAAATGAAATCAAAATGCTGTCATTTTCAAAACACTCGATCTGTTATAACATAAACCATTGTGCAAAGACAACATATCAGTTGTTAAAGTGAAGGAGAAATATTATGATTATACTTTTGTCCTGCTTTAACAGTTTAGGCCTATATGTTGACCTTGTGCTATTGTCATTCTTGTGCAAGAATTGAACGTTTTGAAAAGGGCAGCATTTTGCTTTTATTCACAAAATACCAAGCGTCCCAACTTTTTGGGATTCCGGTCCCCCTTAGGGTTCTCATTCCCTATCCTCGATTTTCTTTAATGTTCCTTGTTTTCTTAGGTTGGACGTGTTCTATTTACAGTCAGAGAGAGGGCCACATTGAGAGGAATGACCCTACTATTCTAACAGCAGTATTTAACTTAATGAGCCATCCTTCCTTTGCAGAGGTGTCAAAAGTAAAAGTTAAAAAAAGAAACATAGTTTCCTTCCAACACAGCTAACTTCTTTGAGAAACCAGTGGACCTGTGTACTTGCCTTGTGATTATATACCTCTGCGTTGGTTGGATCAAGTTTGTGGTGGGTTATTGTTAGGTTTTTAGTGTTTTCAGTAACAAGAAAGTATATCTACCTCATTTGGTACAGGGGAGTAATGGTGTAACTGCTATGTAGTATCATATGCTAGTGTTGTGCTTACACCATACATTTACTTTTACTTTTGACACCTCTGTTCCTTTGAATGACAAAGTTAGTGCAAGGGGTTATGGAGGAATAGGTTTAGCTTTGTAGCCATCAGAAACTCTCTTGGAAGAGAAGTCTTCACCAGCTACTTAAATGTTGAGCTTGATTTTGCTACTCTTGTAGCAGCAACATTTGAGTTTGGTTAAGATGTATTCTTACAGGATATATTTATTACATAGTTAGTAGAATGGAGTTATGGGTGATCAGGATATGTTTTCAAGGCCATAGGTCTTGTGGAAGATAAAACTATTTGCAAAGATTGTACCAGCAACATTTTACTTTTTTTACCAAAAAAAAATCTTTGCGAGATTTACAGCAATTTTGATAAAACTTCAGAAAGTTAGCGTCAAAAAGACCTTCAAGTGGCTGAGATCCAGGGTTCATTTCTGTATGGAGTGTGTTTTTCAAGCGTTCCCTCAGGCATAATCACATGGCATGTTAAGGGGTTAAAGGCATATTACACGTTACATGACGTTTTTAATTCCGAATTAACTCCATTTAATTCTGAATAAAGCTAGGCCTACAGTTCGCTTTGAAAACGTCATGTAAACACCTCTTAAATCGGAAAGATCAAAGTAAACCCGACAGAACTATTTAATTCAGAATTATTAATTCGGAATGAAAAACATCATGTAAGCGTAGTGAAACTGTGAAATAGAGATCCTTCTTATACACCACCGTAGTTAACAAGGGGTTAGTTAGAGTGTGAAAAAGACATCCTTCCTGTCTGCACCTGCCTTGACACACTGACAGCTCCTCATCCAAACGCATCTGTGCACCAGAAGAGCTATCAGACACTGTTTAAAAGGTCATTTGCCTTTTTCAGCAGGTAATCGATGGAGTGTGTGTGCAATGTGTGTGTGCCCTCCTATCCACACCTCCATGCCAGGCACACTCTCTCCTGATTGTATTTGCACCACATGCGACACACGCACGCACGCACGCACGCACACACACACACACACACACACACACACACACACACACACACACACACACATATGTGTGGGAGGAGAGAGTAGGCCGGATTGTTAGGTCTTTTCTGCAGGGCTTCTCTTTAACAAGAACTAACACAGACATCAGACCGCAGTGTGGGGAGAAAACTATCAACCTTCCTCTGTGTGTGTGTGTGTGTGTGTGTGTGTGTGTGTGTGTGTGTGTGTGTGTGTGTGTGTGTGTGTGTGTGTGTGTGTGTCATCAACACTCCTCCTGTGTTTGCACAGACTGATGGAGGATCCTCCTTTCGCATCTCTCTCTCTCTCTCTCTCTCTCTCTCTCTCTCTCTCTCTCTCTCTCTCTCTCTCTCTCTCTCTCTCTCTCTCTCTCTCTCTCTCTCTCTCTCCACTTTCTCTCTTTGCTCTTCTCCCCCTCTTTTCCTTGTTCTCTCTTACCTCCCTCTTCCTTCCTTCTTCTGTTTACTTTCCATTTTCTTACCATTCTATTTTCATTTTTTCAATGAAACGTTTCCTCTTGTTTTTCATAGATATTTAACTGGAAGTGCTCAGTAATTATAACGTTTTAATTACTAGTTTTGATCTTTCCTCTTCTTCTTTCTTTTTTCCATCCGTGTCATGGCCACTATTCCTCCAGTGGAATACTTAAAGGNACACTGTGCAGGAAATGGACAAAAAAGGTACTGCAAGTATGCTGCTTATTGAAATTGGGTTGCCTATTGCCAAATTTGATCTTTACATGAAATTGTACCGAGTCATAAACAAATATTTTCTAGTATGGTCCAAGTGGAGTCATTATCGTAGCTGAAAATGGCTATTTTTGGAAATTCAAAATGGCGGACTATGGAGAAGATCCCCCTTTTAATGTATGAAAAGTGCAATTTTCCAGTCATAATGAATACTTAGAATTTGATGGTGGTAGTAAGTATTCGTGAAAAAGGTAACATTAGTGAATGGGAAGTATGAATTCTGGAAATAAACAACTAAAAATCTTGCACAGTGTCCGTTTAAATATTCGTAGCTGACTTTATTACCATAGTACTACGCCACATGAGTCTAGAAAGACATTACAACCAGATGTGTCAAAAGTAAAAGTAAAAGTTTAAAAAGAATCACAGTTTACTTCCAACACAGGTAGCTTATCTGAGTAAACAGTAGACCTGTGTACTTGTCTTACAATCAGCTGACCCTGCACTGGTTGGATAAAGTTTGTGATGGGTTCTTGTTATGTTTTTCAGCAAAAAAAAAACATAGTCTGTCTACCTCATTAGGTAGAATGGATTTTTTTTTTTTTACGTTTTTCCCCTCCGTCCTCTCTGCCGGTCTGTATGTCCACCTTCCGGCCTCCCTGTCTGTGTCTCTATCTATCTATCCAGGGCCGGCCCAAGCCTTTATGGGGCCCTAAGCAAAATTTCATCCGGGGCCCCTCATACCACCACCTACTCAGCATCAGATCCTTCATAATCCTATTGGCAAAAATATGGATCCCTAAACGTTGGGATACACTGCTATGGGCTACAAAGTGTCTGTAACAAACTGTAGCCTTCCTTGATTTTTGCTGCTCACAGGGGGCCCCTGGTACCTCCGGGGCCCTAAGCCACCGCTTAGTTCGCTTATGCCTTGGGCCGGCCCTGTATCTATCTATCTGTCTGTCTGCCTGCCTCTCTCTCTCTCTCTCTCTCTCTCTCTCTCTCTCTCTCTCTCTCTCTCTCTCTCTCTCTCTCTCTCTCTCTCTCTCACCCCCACATCTCTCTCCATCTGTGTGTCCATCTCATCCCTGCTTACAAAGACTTCAGTCAGTGAGGAGCAGGCTGCCATAATTGTACAAAGCCCCACTCATCTCATCTCATCTCTGCAGGAGCTGTTTACCTGCCTCTGAAGAAGGGAACTCTGAGCTTTAGAACTGCCCCTCAAAGACTCCAGACAAACATCCTTATGTTGTCCATAAACCCCACCAAAACCTACTGACCAAGTGTGGTGGTGGTGGTTAAGTACATGCTGTGTCTGTCTTTCTTCTTCTTCTTCTTCTTCTTCTTCTTCTTCTTCTTCTTCTTCTTCTTCTTCTTCTTCTTCTTCTTCTTCTTCTTCTTCTTCTTCTTCTCATTTGAAAATGTACACACCACAGTAAACTGTAACTAGAAATCCACTCAGACCTCCGTCAAGGAAGCTGTTTGATTGAACATTTGACTATGTTACACCCTATTTTTATTTCAAGTCTTACTGCCTTCTTTTTGTGGAGTTAGAAATTACAACGTAAAAAATTGCCCTGTCCCGCAATTTTAATTTCACTAGGGGCGTCTAGATTTGTAGTTCTTGATCCAGATCACCACCAAAATGTAATCACTTGTTCCTTTGGTCATTTCCAACAACTCCACAAAGTTTCATCCAAATCCGAGTTTTTGAGTTATCCTGCTGACTAGTAGACAGACAGACAGACAAACTAACGTGACCGAAAAGATGGTGGAGGTAATAAAGCGAACATAGAATAGAATAAGCACATATATTGTCTATGTGGGACAATGTGTAACAGGTATAATCAAAGTACAGTAAGGTTTGCGGCTAAAAATGTCTATTTCAAAATGGCGGACATGGAGAAGATCCCCCTCTTCATGTATGAAAAAGATTCCCAGTCATAATGAATACTTTTTAAAAAATATATTTTTAGGGGCTTTTATGCCTTTATTTGATAGGACAGTCTGAGATGGTGACAGGAAGCAAGTGGGATAGAGAGACGGGGTCGAACCGGGATCCCTGTGGGCATGCAAGCCCAAATGTGGGGGGGGCTTAGCGTGGTGCACACTTGTGCACACTAATGAACACTTTTATAGAATTTGATGGTGGTGTTAAAGTATTTGTGAAAAAGGTAACATTTATGAGTGGGCAGCGCCAATATTACATAGTGCACCTTTAAATACACTTTTTTCTCATGTCCACCATGCTATCTAATGTCCTTCCACAGGCAACTGTGTTCAAGGACAATACAACAAAGTCTCGAAGTCTTGAAATCTGTTTCTGTTTGCGTGGGACTGAACAGGCCCATCTCTGTCTGACCTGTCTGTGGCCCTCTGTGGGTCTGCGTTCCAGTTTTAGCCGCCCGGCACTGAGCAGAGGAGGGTGGAGATGGAGATGGACAGCCAGGTATGTGGAGGGTCGGGGGATGGGGGAAATGCTGGAGGTTTGTGCCAGAGTTCAGCACACAAAACCACACACGCAGACACACACCACACACACACAAGCACACACAAACAGCACACACACGTATACACACACACACACATACATACATACACACACACACACATACACACACACACACGCACGCACAAACCACCACACACACACACACATACACATACACCACCACACACACACAAACACACACATGCACACGGAAGACCACACGGCGGTGTGCACACACATCCCCATACCTAAGCTCACATACGGTAGGCGCACAGCAATACACAATCTCATGTAGAGAATAGTGAAAGATATCACTCACACACACACACACACACACACATACAGGGACCTAAATTAACTTTTTTCATCTCCAGCCAAAATGGCTAGTAGATGTTCATCCCAAACACATACTCACTAATGGGTAAAAGTGGCTGGTAAGTTGGTCTTTTCTACCAGCCAAACTGAAATTTAACCAGCATTTGGCCGGTTGGCTAGTGTTAATTTAGAGACATACACACATACACACAAGCTCATACAGAGACATACACTGCACTGCACTGCACTGCACTGCTCTGCTCTACTCTGCACTGCTCTACTCTGCTCTGCTCTGCTCTGCTCTGCTCTGCTCCTCTCGGCTGCCTCTGCCTCTGGTTCCTGCCAGCTGGCTGTCACATTGCTCCCTCATGTCTGTTTGCCATCGGCCCCCGCGACCCCTGGCTCTTCATTTGCGCCCAGGTGACGAGTCCTCCATCACCGGCCCCACGGCACACACAGCCAGCCCTGTCAAGGGGAGCCTGACGTCAGACACTGGCTGGATAGGTTTGTGTGTGTGTGTGTGTGTGTGTGTGTGTGTGTGTGTGTGTGTGTGTGTGTGTGTGTGTGTGTGTGTGTGTGTGTTTGTGTGTGTGTGTGTGTGTGTGGCTGTGTGTGTGTGTGTGTGTGCGTGTGTGTGTGCGTGTGCGTGTGTGTGTGCGTGTGCGTGTGCGTGTGCGTGTGTGTGTGTGCGTGCACGCGAGTGTGTGCGCGTGTGTGCCTGCATGCCTGCGCACATACAGTACATGTTTCTGTGTCTATGTATGAATCCAGTGTGTGTGTGTTTGTGTGTGTGTGTGTTGGGCTGTGCGTGGTTGTGCCCCTGAACGTGTCATACTGTAGCACTGGGCCTGTGTATGTGTGGCTAAGCCTGTGTGTCCGTGTGTGTGTCCGTGTGTGTGTGTGTGTGTGTGTGTGTGTGTGTGTGTGTGTGTGTGTGTGTGTGTGTGTGTGTGTGTGTGTGTGTGTGTGTGTGTGTGTGTGTGTGTGTGCATGCTCACATGCAGACACACTTTGGTTACTGTGGAAAAGGCAGTGTGGGGAGTCTCATAGGACTGACTTCAAGTGCTGCCTGTGGAGTATGATCAATAGCTTTCCTATCTGGAAATAGAATCCAATGATTGGAGTGGAATTGGTCACAGCAAAGATTTACACCCTAAATTAACACATTAGACACATTAATGAGATACTAAATACAGGCATGGGTGTCGTTCAGGGGGGGTAAAGTGTGACTGAGTTACCAGGGCCCCATGTACATCTGGGGGCCCACACATAGTCCGATGTATGAAGTTATATGGCTGAGAGGGGTCCCATTGTGGCTGATTGTACATAGGGCCCAAAATTGCCTGCTACGCCCCTGCATACAGGAATTGTAACTTTAATAACAATTGTTGCTGTTGAGAGATTTTAAATGTTTTTTTGTCATCCTTTTTTTGTCAGTGCTAAAAGTACGAAAAAATGTTCTCATTTTCTAAAAGAGAAATGGAATGTTTAAACTGGAAATTAAAAAGTAATAAAGTAAAAAGTGATTAAAGTGGTGTTTGAGTGGTTTATTGAGTACTCTAACCCTTTTTAATTCTCTCCTGGGTGTGACTTTCTCCCCTCCCTCTCTCCGCCGCTTCCATTTAATATTGTGTTCCTGCTTCTTCATCTTCTGCTCCTTTCGGCCTTCAGAGTTTCTTTTCTTGGACGCCGCGGGGAATCGGAGATCGGTGTTGGCCTTGTGTCACACCGTGCTGCAGATTTTAACGAAGCGCCGTGAGAGGTAGAGACGCCTTGCGTGGTACTTACCTGACAGCTCACTTCTCACCGCCACTACACAACGCGGGACACCACTTCACATTCAGGCCGCACCAATAACTTTGACCCGTTCTACCAACATTCACATCCATGCCATGTCCAATGGTGCTGTGATTTCAGCGACTTTTTAGCCTTCCTCATGAAGAGGCCATGACCTTTTTGTTCTTATTTAGAGCCATTATCATTCAGTCTATTTAGATACTATACTGTTTTAGGTATTGTAAAATTGTGTGTGTGTCTTCATAATCAGCATGTGTGTTGTGGTTTAATTGAAGGGCTTTTATTTTGAAAACATACCCTGTAAAGACCAAAGTACTTGAGGTTGAAATGGTTTTACTCAAGCTCATTTTAGTGACAGACTATTTAGTCCTAATTTGTTATCCTGAGATGACTACACTACATTCAGTTCCCATATACACAGTACAATTCAGCCTGTTTTCATGCGCCTAATAACAGTGGATTGGGTCAACTAAAATACCTTAATATGAATTTAATCATTTTTTCATTGTCCAATGTTAAGCTGGCTGAAGGGATTTCATATTTAGGCCTGGGTTGTATTTGTATATAACATTTTATCACCTTTTTTCCTCATGTATTATGACATGCTCAAATGATTATCCCATATCATTTCATGGTCCTATATTATTTCATTTCATGATCTTGAGCAAGTATTTATTAAACAATCTACCAAGGGGAAAAGACTGTGTGAGTCAACCAAACTCCTGCCAGTACTTTATATTTACATGTATTATCTGTATTGTTGTTATACGTCTGTGCCTGTGTGACCAATGGTTACTCTAGCTCAGGGAAGTCAAATTCAGGCCCAGGGTCAAATCTGGCCCGCAGTC
Organism: Engraulis encrasicolus; assembly: GCF_034702125.1. Lineage (NCBI taxonomy): Eukaryota > Metazoa > Chordata > Actinopteri > Clupeiformes > Engraulidae > Engraulis > Engraulis encrasicolus. The sequence goes on from NC_085876.1 coordinate 32,012,563, forward strand.
ATTCTATTCAGGCGGCGAGATCATTTCAAATGTGTATTACAGTTGGCCCACCACATACACTATTATGTATAGTGAAACAAGACTTGAATGTGAATATGAGAGGGCTAAGGCCAATCCTGTGAAACAGCTCACACTCTTACGTAGGCAGCACAATATGTGCGGGCACATTTGAAATACCATATATGATGGGAAATAGTGTGGGTGGAATTTAACTAGGAGTAGGCCTACTAAGTGCAGGCTGGGACAATTTTAGTCCTTTTTTAAAGGAAATATTGAGTTTGGCCCATGATTTGTTACGTATTTTGATTTTGGTCAGTTTGAATTTGAGTTTGACACATCTGCTCTAACTGAAAGCACTGACAACGTTCAAAATTCTGCAATGACCCAAGGCTTTCATGGCAATATTTAATCTTCACATAGGCCTACATAGACAGAATTCAGAACAATGTATCATGAATACCCATATCCATCCTTATGAGTAATGGTTTACATAAGGAAGTTGTATTCTGGAACAAATGTATTAGATACTGTATATGGAATATATTATTGAATAATGCATGAACAGTTGTTTTTAAACTTCTCAACTGAATTGCAGCAGGCATACTGAATGAAGTACTTATTCAATACATGTTTTTGGGGGGAAATTTGTCAGCTTATGTGAAATTTATAACAAAAAGAATTTATGTAATTTTATGTATGTGGTGTCTACTGTACCATCATTTACACCCATAACTTATGTTACAAGAGGTGACATCTCATTTTCAGCTTTTATCTTAGTATTTGACTGTCCCAAATGTACTGTCCCTTTGTACTTTTGATTGATTCTTTCATTTTGTTTTTGAGGAATGCTGTAAACTTGAGAAAGAATACTGCAAACAATCATGTAAAGCTTTTCTTAATTTATTATTAAAAACAATATAAATAAAACGCATGGCGAATAAAACAATTACAAATAGATAGATCTGTACATGTGTTTTTTTTAGAGGGAACACTTTTCAGGATGAACACATATAGAGGGGAACTTCACTTTGTTTGAAAATGACACTTTTCATCCCTTTTAGTTCTACTCAGAGTAGAAACTCCTTCATACAACCAGCAGAAAATACAGAAATAATAATTATTTATTTACACATTTACACACACAAACAGATCATGATGTCATCCCATTTTAGTTATAATAATTATAGTATTAATAATATTTTTCTATGTGACACAGATGCAGCAGTGGACAATACAAACGCCAAACATTGGCCCCTTGCTTTGAGAGACTACTATACTCTCGTCTTTAGACCCTCTTCCCGCTTTGCTGAGTTCTCAGTCTCTGGATGATTGTCTCACTCTAGGGTACGCTTGTCAGTGCACCACCCATCTGTGACAGTGAACAGGAGAGAAGTGAAGAATGAAGAGAAGAGAGGAGGAGAGGAGAGAAGTTGGCCTCGCACTACTCATGCCTGGCTGGCTTGTTAAGTGTTCCATCTTGATCCCCAGCCAATGCCTCCCAAATCTCAGTGAAGCTGAAAAGCTGAAGAGAGGAAGAAGCAGAGAGACGGTTCACAGTCCCACCTCCAGGGGGCTCAAAAGGCCATGAGGTCCCTTTGGGGAACCATAAGGTCCCTCTGGGGAACCATGTCAGGAGGGAAGGGATGGAGGGAGGGAGGGAGGGAGGAAGGATGGAAGAAAGGAAGAGATCATTCTGCTTCTCTCTCTGTTGCATGTCTTCAACATCAACATCAACATTCTGTGAAATGGCTTATGTTCTGTGTTTGTCTATGTGTTGATCTCCAGTTCATCTCAGTAGCAGTCTACAGTCTCCAGTTCGTCTCGGTAGCCGTCTACAGTAGTACTCAGTAACTCTGTGCCACGGGTGCCCAGGAGGCCGTTAGCCTGGCGATGGAGCTCTCGAACTGGGCGTCACCCACGCCCACCACCCCGGCGTCGCTCAGCCCCGGGTCGTACATGGGGGACGGGGAGGAGACGGGCAGCGAGGAGGTGAGGCCGGAGTAGGAGACCGAGGAGCCGCGCAGGAACTGGGAGGTCAGGCCGCCGGGGATGGAGCCGGAGGAGGAGCCCGATGGGGCGATGGTGGTGCCGGCCACCGACCACAGGCTGGGGTACTGGCTGCAGACGAAGGAAGGAAGGAAGGAATTAATAATTCAATTCAATTCAATTCAATTCAGTTCAGTTCTTTATTTCTGACCCAGGGGGATCCATATCACATACAAAAACACAATGAATGAATGAATGAATGAATGAATGAATGAATGAATGAATGAATGAATGAATGAATGAATGAATGAATGAATGAATGGGATTGTATTTCTTTACACCATCATTTATCTTTCAATTACATGAGACATTCAATGTCTAACAGCATGAAGAAAGGGTCTCCAAGTGAAGCCAAGTGTAAGCTCATGTGATGGGGCTCATGGTACTGAATGAAGTTTTTTTTTATTTTGAATTTCAGCAAAGAGATGCAACAGAGAGGAGGAGGAGCAAGAGGAGACTTCACTTTCACTTTCACTTTCGAGAGGTCAGCTGGGTGGTTTAGCCAAGCTACGCTATTGCATGTCCAGGTATATGTAAAATTGTAATCTAAAATGCATTATTTCCACTGTGAGGTACTAATGAGATTACAGTACCTGCTGTTGGAGGTGGTGTTGGTGGTGTGTGACAGGGTGCCCATGCCAGTGGAGTTGGGGATCTGCAGGGCCGACCAGCTGTCGTGGCTGGACAGGCCTCCCGCACTGTTGTCCATGTAGTTGTCTGGAGGGGAGGGGAGAGGAGATCTGTCAGTCATGAAATGCAATCATCACTAGTATTGGGACTATTCTATTCTGTTTTGTTCTATTCCGCCATGTTATATTCTATTCTATTCTGCTATTTTTTACATTATATAGACTAAATATAATATAATATAATATTATATAATATTATATTATATTATATTTAGTCTATTATTTACATTATGATTGCAATGGCTGCTGTTATACATAAGTAACAGTATAAGCCTGCACTGTATTGTGAAAGGTCGGGCCTAATGTTGGCCAAATTATCTCCATCCATTCCCACTAATCTGATTGCTGATTGATGTTATTTTTAGCAGCAATATGAGCAAGCACCGTATACTACAGTGTAGGTATTGGGCCTTACTTGTTGGGGTGCCTCTGTGGGGGTAGTGGCTGGGGTAGGGGGCGCTGCGGTGGCTCCTGAGGCCCGAGTAGCGTTCGCAGTAGGAGCCCGAGGAGTGGGCCGGGTTGGTGCTGAATTGGGGAGGGCTGCTGCTGGGGCAGATGGGACCGTTGCTGGGCAGGAACCAACCGCCGACTACACAAGGAAAGGGGGAAAGGAAAACAGAAGAGTTGGTGTTTAGAAACCATTTACATGACAATACATACTTCAAAGTATTGAATAATGAATACAAGAAAATGTTGAGCTAAAAAAAATAGAAACAATTGTATATCGTAAAAGTATTGACGTCTTGGATATGTTTATGCTTCTCGGAACATGTCAGCCATTTTGGAAGATGCTGATGATGGAGACTTACGTTGTGAATAGCCAGACTGCTGGTTGTCAGTGCTGTGGTCGGGGACGTCTTTATGCTCACTTCTGCTTTTGACACAAACATGAAAAAGACTTAAGTTAGTACATTTCCATCTCACATCACATGAAATAAGCATGTTTGAGTATTGAGAACGACTGACACAATTGAGTTGGTGTTTACCTCTCTTTAGCGTCTAGGAAGGCCTTGGCAAAGGGGTTGTGTTTGATCTTCAAAGCTGTGATCTGCAGAGGAGGGAAGATGGAAGCACAATGATGAGCGCACCATTACTGACATTGCTGTGGAGAAACAACAGGGTATCTGCACATTTTTCATCACCCAATTTAATACTTTTTAATACCATTTTCACTTGTTACAAGAAGATGAGCATTTTTCTAGGCCTACCGCTTTACCCTAAAACAGTTTCATTTCAGTCTCCCTGCATTGGAAAGTAGTAATAAAATGTATAATATATGATAATGTATAATATAATAATTATATACTATAATATAATATAATATAATATAATAATACATATTGTGGTAGGTCACATCTAGCTACTTTCTGTTAGGCCTACTGCTCACCTCTTCATTCTGGTAGGCTGTCACAGCGATGAATTGCGTTTCTGGGAATGACTGGCTGCTAATCATTTTCTGAATGCCGCCGACTTTGACGATGTGTATCCTGGGCTCATATTTGTGCAGGGAGTTCAGCATAATCTGTTGAAAGAAATGAAATAAGATTGTGATTAAAAACTATAACACACTTTTATTGTGATTAGGCCAACACCAAGTTTATCAACATGAAATACAAAAAAACAACATATTCTACATATGAAGTGATACAAATAACAATAATAATTTACTTTTATGACACATTTCACTGATTCTTTTTCTTACCTGACCACCACCATTGAACTTGTTGGACAATTTGACTTTGCTGAAGGAGACGGGAGCTTTCATCCAGTGCGCACCGAAGTTTGGCGAGTCCGGGTGGATGTAGACGCAGCTGGGACTCTGCGGCTCCGGCTTCCCGCCGGGCACCCACTCGCCATTCACGTACTTCCAACGGTTGTTGTCCGCAGCAACGAAGTCCAGGAGGACGGAGTACATGGCGTTGGGGTCTAGGCCCGCGACGCTCGCTCGCAGAACGGGAAACATCCGTCTGAACCAAGAGACATAAAGAGGTTAGATTTGATGGGAATGCAAAGGGGAAAAAATAGTTTTACCGTAAGGGCTAAGACGTTTATGGTTTTTATATTTACCCAGTGTCAAAACCACATGCTTGGCTGATACACACTTTGATGTTAAATATGGTTAAATGACAATACACTGAATCCTATCACGTCAAAAGGTGTGATAACGGTTCGCTAGCATGTTGGTGCTAAAATATAACCCAGACTTGCGCACCACATGTGCTATAAATGAACAAGTAAAATCTAAGAAATACATTAATCAAACGGAAACATACCTTCCAGTTTTCGTTACTATCATCTCATTAGTGAGTTCTTTGAACTTTCCCCAAAGATCTGCGTCGTCTAGTTCCAGTTTAATATCCCGTTCCGACGCGTCTCCCTTTTCGCTGCCTTTCTGGAGTTCGCTCTCCACGGCGCTGAGCAGATGATCCAGTCGCTGGTCGGCGTTGGAAGAAGTCATAGTTCCCGAGGATAGTCTGTCACAAGTCCTATGGTAAACCACGGTCCAAGTTGATTTGATGTTTATCAGACAACCGAGTTTTTTGACTGTAGGGTGTGAGTCCCGCAGTTTTAAAAGCCCACCAAAGGACCACATGCTATGAGTGGGCGTGGTGAGAACAATGGGCCTGCCCACTTTGTTAGCCTACAGAGCGTAATGTTGTTTCTACCGAAAGAAAAACTGATATTGGTAGCTACACTGTGTATACAGGATTTTGGCAATGTTTTTTTTTTTGTTGTTGCACATTTTAAAGATAGAGATAAGGCCTACTTTTTCTATAAGGTGCTATGACATTAGGCCTATTCCATCCTTGACGCGCGCATGACGCACATAATCTAGAGCTATTTTAAGGACTGATTGTGAAAATATATAACTTCCTGATAATAAGGAAATAGCCTACTGTATGATTAAGTGTGGAGTATTCTCAATTTGGTTTAAAACACGATTAACTGCTCAGAGGCAATAGGAAATAGAAAATAAAAGAAAGATTGGCCCAGGCTGATCTTGTCCCGAATTTGCTTCACAGGAAAGCCAAGGCAAGACGTCTGCCTGAGCGGGGCCCTTTGAACTCAGTTGTATATTTGCGAGTAATGCTAATCTTTTGTTGTCCCAAATACACAAGTGAGAAGTCTTGTGTTTGCTAGGGACGGGCCATTAGACAGCGACGATTGACGCGCCCAGAGTGTTCCTGCGGAAAGAGTGGATGGTCCGAAGGTGATACGAACCCCTTTTCCGTAATGGGCCCGACTGAAGAACTGTGATAAGCTGTCACCTTTTTCTAACGTGGCGAAAAAAAACGTGTGACTGCTGATGGAACATGACTATAATGGTGCCACTGGCGCATTATCAAAGACTTACCGACAAATTATCAAGAAGCTTAACCTATTTCACGCAAAGTATTAAATATTTTTTACTCTAAGTAGCCAGAATCAACTGCTTCTAGTCTATTTGTGGAAAAGCTGTGACTTGTGCGCAAAGCTTCTGGCACAAGCGTGCCAACACCGGAGTGCTCAATTTAACGTGATATTAGCCTATCAGCCATTCATTTGACCTTTTTTTATTTTAGGACTGGGTTTGTAGGCTACAGAAATGAGGGGTAGGCCAACAATTAAGAAAGTAGCCAAGATGTGACATGGCATCAGTTTTATCAGACTTGTGGATCTCAGTTTTAATTTATTTCACCAAAGTGATGGCCATTATTAAGTCTTGGTTTATCTTAATCAGATTGTAGAAGCTTGCAGGAAAAAAAACACTGTATTTGTTTTTTTTACGTTATATTAGGCATGCCCAGTCCATGGCTGTAGAATACTCTCCCTCTCTCTCTCACTCACACACACACACACACACACACACACACACACACACACACACACACACACACACACACACACACACACACAATCCCAGTGTCTCCCTTGATGGACTTGGAGTTGAGGGGAGTCTGCAGCCACCAGCCAGCCAGCCAGCCAGCCAGCCAGCGGTCCCTCGTTTATACCGCTCCACTTCCTCCTTCCCCTGAGTCCCCATGGGCCATAAATGCTAAAGATTGTCCCTCACACCTTTACATCCCCCTGGATCAAGTCAGAAGACTCTTTCTTCTTCTTGTTGTTGTTGGTGTTCTTCTTCTTCTTCTTCTTCTTCTTCTCATCTCCTCCTGTAACTACTGTCTGCCACGGGACATCTCCCTGGAAGAGCCATGTAGTTAATGCTGCTGCTACCCCCACTCCTCCACACTCACCACCACTCACCACAAACCCCCTTTGCTTTGCTTGTGTGTTTTCCCATGCCTTCTCCCCCATTCAAGCATACTCAAAAGGGATTTTTTTTTATATATATATAAACACAGTTTTGAAAACAAAACTTAGGGGCAAATTATCAACTAAATGTGTGAGAAGAAAAATATGTGCGACGGCTTATTACTGGGTGTCAATGATTTTACTCAATGTTGTTTCGTAAGGTTTCATGTTTCATCACACATGTTTCCGCATGGACTATGTCCTGTATGTGCCAAGATATTGTAGAATCTTTTCACGTTATACATTCTTACATGTATCTTAACACTCAGATCAATTGTCCTCCAATTGTCTGGGTGCTAAATTGAAAAATGCCTGTGATATCAGTGCTTGACCCTTACCAATGTACAGATAAATGAATTCAACCCGAATATGGAAAATTCTATATATGGAAACCCCAAGGTTATGCAGACAACAATAGTTCGTTTCCCAAGTTTAATTCTCTAAGATGTTGTTGAAAATCCCCTTCAAAAAAAAAAAGATCTACAGGCCTGCGATGCCCATATGTGGTCCTTTACAGTTGTGTGATGAGTTTGAGAAGATCAAACGTTGATTTCTTTTACAAAAAAGACAGTGCTTAATACGGATCAGATATTTACACCACTTCATCACCACTTCACCTCAGACTTTGTGTCTTGATGATACTGTAATACTGAGGGCTCTTGCAGCCGAAACATCTGTCTAACCCTGCAATGGATGAAAAGAAAAAGAAAAGAAGAGAAAAGAAAGAAGAAACTCAGTGAGATCTATTTCCTACATTGACTACTTCAGAGATGCACCAGCAACCGGGAGAATGCGGTGTGTGGAAAACTTCTTTTGATGATCCGTTTTAATGCCTGTATATCAGGCATATATAGTAACAATATATATTAAGTTCAGTGCATTTTCAGTGTTATTGGATTTTCGCCATTCTACCTTCCCCTTACATTATTATTGTCATCGATTACTATCACCAATATTATTATTATTTTAAAAAAAGGCTCATTACATCTGATGATTAAACGTTCTCGTAGTGCTGGTTTGTAACTCTAAGACAGTGCGTTGTGGTGACGCGAGGGTTAAGTCATCCGGGTGCTGGGTGCTGCTCTCTGGCATGAGCGGCGTGGCACCCAGGTGAGAAATATTGCAGAGGCCTGGTGCTCCACAAAGGCCACAGTTATAGGAGACCAGAGGGCATATTTTCCAGCAGTGCAGCACAGCACAGGGTAGCGTAGCGCAGTGCAGGACAGCAAACACACGCACGCACGCACGCATGCACGCGCACACACACACACACACACACACACACACACACACACACACACACACCGGAGAGGGTAAACAGGAGATGTGGATGAGTCAGCCATGGGAAGAAGAGGAGGAAAAGTACACACACACACACACACACACACACACACACACACACACACACACACACACACACACACACACACACACACACACACGCACACACGCACACACACACACACCGGAGAGGGTAAACAGGAGATGTGGATGAGTCAGCCATGGGAAGAAGAGGAGGAAAAGTACACACACACACACACACACGCACACATACACACACACACACACACATGGACGCACACATACACACACACAGGGACACACACACACACACACACACACACGCTCACAGGTACATACATGAGGACTCACACATGCAGGGGAACGTACACGTACATACACTGCCACACACACACTCAAAGATCAAGAACACACAGACCACCACAGATAACACACACACACACACACACACACACACACACACACACACACACACACACACACACACACACACACACACACAAACACACACACAGCAATATCACAATCATTATCACAGAAATGTAAAATCTTGGATATTTTTTTCACAAGGAAAATGTACAGTATTTACATAGATTGTCCATTGTATGTTCAACGGTTAGAAGGACATTGTATGCTTATTACCAGACACTGTTGAAACCATAGAGTTCCTGCCATTCAGTTTCTATTGCGGTGATGGTCATTGTATTTTACTGTACTGCTACTTTATGATCAGGTAACCACAACAAAACACTGCAGTCAATGTAAATCTAACAAGGTGTTTCCTTAGCACTGAGGAATCGTACACAAAAAAAAAAAGCCAGAGGCCTTTAGGCTGGTTACTTTGCCTTCACTCCTCAGGAAGGTCTCTCTCTCTGTGTCCTCAATCGTCCCCAACCCCTAACACCTCTGTTACCCCCCAACCCCACCCCCACCGTCTGATGTGGATTCTGCCCTAAGATGCGTCTGTCACTGTTGCGTTTCCACTT
>NC_085876.1:32026878-32044378 GCF_034702125.1 Engraulis encrasicolus
AGTTAAAGCGATGGTTCGGAGTAGAATCACCCTAATGCCATTTGAACCGTGACACCCATCCACCTTTACACCCGAAGTGTTTTCTGCCGCAGACTTACATCAACAGAGTTGCCGTGTTATTCGATGTTTATTCCGGTTAGCTTGACTCAAGCGCATATGGATACTGGGCACCGTCTCCAAACTTTCCCCACAAAAATAACATGTCATTACACCAAACTTCTGCAGTAGCACAAATATGGTCTGTACTCACGAAACGAAGCATTTGGAAGTTTGGAAATAGTCCAGGAGTTTAGTATTATCTAGAGGTGCTCCGATTGCTCGGCAGCCGATCATGCTCGGCCGATAATGGCCAAAAATAGCCTGATCGGTGATCGGAAAAACATGCCGATCAAAAAACCGATCCAGAGATATTAAATTCCTCACGCAACCATTTCGCCTTTACACCTGGCGCTGCCTGCATGTAGCCTAGGTGCTGGCTCTGCACAGCTGCTGCACCAAAATAAGGCATCTTTACTTGTCTTTAACTTTTTGGAATTCCCTCCTTCATTTTCACCATTTATAATCATATCTGCATCAACAATGATCTGATTTTCCGATCCATGCGCAGTTTACATGACGCTTGTAATTTGTGAATGACGTGTCAGTCTCGCACTATTTTGAGTTACAGCCTGTCAGCACGCAACAACTAAACGTTTCCAAAACAATCATCAACTGTATTGTTTTTAAAGTTGTAGCCTAATGGACAGCCAGGTCATTAGTTTTGTAGTCGCTGCAACACCAAACAGCAACTAGGGAGAATGGACGGTGAAACTCAATGAGTCTGTGCAGGGAATTCTACATTCTATGACAGTGTTACAGAGAAAGAGCTTTCCTCGCAGACACGCTGTGGTGTGCGTGTTCCCTGTTCTTTCAAGTAAAGTTTTTTTTCTTGTTTTGTGTAAGTAGAATCTCAAGTGTTTCAGTCACAATGTAATTTGCGATAGACTACTTCTCGCCCGTTAGCCATTTTACGTTATAACCTGTGTAGTTGCCTCGGTCAGCACGCGACAAGTTCACGTTGTCCGCACAAGCATGCCAACGTTATTGTTTTCAAAGTTGTAATTGACAGTCAGTCGATTAGTTTGATAGTCGCTGAAACGCCAAACGGCGACAGAAGTGAGAGGGAGAGAGCAGAACGGTCGCGGAGCACTGCAGCTGTGGACAGTGAGTGACAGAGAAGGGAGGGGCTCTCCTCACGAGGCTGCTCATTTAAAGCGACAGGTTTTTTTTTATCGTATACAGAAGACGAGAGACTGAGATCCAGGTGTCTGAGCTTCAATTCAATCTCAAATAGTTAAGTAATTATATGCAATAACTTATAAATTGATGTAATGTTTCAGTTTCAATTCAATCTTAAATAGTTTAGTAATTATATGCAATAACTTATAAATTGATTAATACTGTAGACTTAAGCTTACTTGTAGGCTATATTACCAACACTAGTCTGAAAGAGCTGAAAGATAATAATAATAATAATAATAGCCTAATAATAATAATAAATAATAATAATAATAACAATAATAATAATAATCATAATAGTAATAGCCTAATAATAGGCCTACATTGTGAAAGCGACATGTGCAAATTAAGATTGATTGGTTTATGGGCAGAAATATTCAATAAGGATAATTAATAGGCTATTAAAAAAATAGGAAATAATTTCTGTGATCGGCAATGATCGGTGATCGGCAGATAAAGATTTTTGGTGATCGGTATCGGTGATCGGGCCAAAAAATGGTGATCGGAGCACCTCTAGTATTATCAACACAAGCTGAATAGCTTCTCTGCTGCTAAAGCTGTGCCAACGTTACTTCCGTCATATGAGACAAGCCCGTAAAAGTCTTCAACAAACTTCCAGACGAGAGTGTTAAAAAAGTTTTCACTGAATTGTGATTAAGGCTTATATTTTCAAGGCAATACTTAAAAGATATTTCAAATCTTACCTACTATCAATTAGACAAGGATTTTCGTTATCAATACTGATGCTGAATTCACTTTTCATTGTGCATATTATGAGCTTCGTTGAGGACTCTTACATGCTTGTCTTAGATGACGGAAGTAACGTTGGCGCAGCTTTAGCAGCAGAGAAGCTATTCGGCTTGTGTTGATAATAATAAACTCCTGGACTATTTCCAAACTTCCAAATGCTTCGTTTCGTGAGTACAGACCATATTTGTGCTACTGCAGAAGTTTGGTGTCATGACATGTTATTTTTGTGGGGAAAGTTTGGAGACGGTGCCCAGTATCCATATGCGCTTGAGTCAAGCTAACCGGAATAAACATCGAATAACACGGCAACTCTGTTGATGTAAGCCTGCGGCAGAAAACACTTCGGGTGTAAAGGTGGATGGGTGTCACGGTTCAAATGGCATTAGGGTGATTCTACTCCGAACCATCGCTTTAACCAACCACCAAAATTAGAGGTGCACCGAAAATTCGGCCACAGAAAAAAATTCAGCCGAAAACGCAAAGAAAGACACTTTCGGTTTTTGGCCAAAGCTCAATTGAGTGGCCGAATCGGAGGCCAAATAGAAAATGAATTGAAAATGGGCAGTAACTAAGCTAATTTCAGTTCTACTCTAACATTTGAAGACTTCAAATACACATTTATTTTCTTTCAAAATCATGTCAACAGACTTATTGTAACCCGTAATATATAAAAATAGTGAAAAATCTTACTTTTGATAACTTTTGACTGAATTGTAACATTCGCTTTAGGTTTCGGTATTTGGCCAAGTGATTAATTATTATTCAGTTTCGGTTTCGGCCACAAATGTTCATTTCAGTGCATCACTAACCAAAATGCCAATACATCATGGGGAACACTGTTCGTTTTTTTTGGTTAGCCCAGTCGCTTATACACATGGCGATTGTCTTTCGCATCAACACTGTACTGTCCTGTCATGACGGAGAATCAGCAGTTTGACAACTCTGACATTCAACTACGTAACGAACATGACGGCCGTTGAGTGTGAAAAGGGTACTTCACTCCACACTTTGAAAAATGGTTTTGAAGGCATCATCTGGGTCCTTACAGTACACTTGATTTCACCGTGATTAGAAATGGACCCCCCTATGTACCCAGACACAGTGCAGAAAGGGTGGTGAGCAGGGCCGCTGACAGCTTTTGCTGGGCCCGGGACAAAGTCATTTGAAAGGGCCCTCTCACCCAATACATGCGATGTAACAGGAACCCAATTCTGGGCCCCCCCCGTCTCCCTGGGCCTGGGACAACTGACCCCGTTGCCCCAAGTTTTGGTTCCATGGCTTTTACCAATGAAATTGTGCATTGATATCTAGCAATCTTCACTAATGAAACATGTTATAAAACATCAACAATAAACAACTGGCAATTTTATACATTAGTTACGGCTTGCTAAGGCTGGTCGGCCTTTTCATGAGAGAGAGATGCCAGGACTTTTTAACCAGTAGAAAACCGCGGCCGTGGCCATGCCCGGCCCGCGATGCCCTTGTCAGAAAAAAATCGGCCCGCGTCCAAACCTAATTGCCTACACCTGCTATAGAGGTTCACAAAACAGCAATATGGTCCGAAGACCTTGTTAGACCAGTATCATCCAACCTCACGAGCCACATATTCACCTCCTTCCAACAGCTCCCCTAGTGGCTTGTCTTGTGTCATTACAACAGGCAGAGAATTTCACGAAATCCAAAATAATTTCCCGGTGTGGAGGACGGCCGGGAATGTGCATTTTGATTAGCACCAAGGTGCCACCTGTCACAACAGGCATCCATAACAACCCTCAAACCCTCAAATGCTCCAGTGACGACCAGCATTTCAAGCAAGCTGGGTTTTTTTTTTTATTACTATTATTATTATTTGCCCTGGATGAGTTTCCACTGGGTGTTCTCACCAAGGTGTGTATGCTGGGGGTTAAGAACAGCTCCGCTCCCCTATCCGGGCCTGATGTAAAGCAGCTAAACATAGAAGAAGAGAGGCAGAGGACATTTGGCCTCATCGCTCATCCATACAGCCCCAGTGACTCACGCAGAGACACTCATACAGCCAGGCGCATCGCATGGAGGTGTGAGAATGATGATGTGGGTGGGTGTGCATGTGGGGCCTATGGACATATATACTGCCAAGAAGTGTCTATATCATCAGAAATCTATGGCACTGGCTATTGAATTAATTAGCTAAAAGGTTATATACACACACACATATGTACGTATATATACAGTATATACCCACCGCAAGCATGGTCTATATATCTAAATTCACTACACGGTGAGGTAATTACACTTTTATTTGTGTATGAGGAAATACACTAATATTCAACGAACATCTCTATGCCCAAAAAAATATAGACGGCTTACACCCATCAAAATTAAAGAGCTTGTATTGTGTAAACACATACAAGGGCAATAGTCCTGACCCTGATTCACTAATTCACGTAATCATTTATTATTATATTCATCATAAAACAGAACAGAATGTCTGTCTAGCCCAAAAAGAATGTGTGAGTATGTTAGTTGTGTGTGTGTGTGTGTGTGTGTGTGTGTGTGTGTGTGTGTGTGTGTGTGTGTGTGTGTGTGTGTGTGTGTGTGTGTGTGTGTGTGAGAGAGAGAGAGAGAGAGAGAGAGAGAGAGAGAGAGAGAGAGAGAGAGAGAGAGAGAGAGAGAGAGAGAGAGTTAGTTTATTGTCAATGTCTTATTTAAATGCTTTAGTTAAACTGGAGACTGGTCAAATGCAATTTTAAACTCCTATGCTAACCCTCTTACATTTTGACAATAACGTACACTTGAGAAAAAAAGAAGTGCAGTTTCTGACAACTAAACCCTTTCGATTCAGATTCGGATTACCGGATTCACTCTGAATTCTGACTGAGCCACTTCACTGCAGAGGGCAGAGTATTGATAAAGAAGGTCCCTCTCAGCTGATTACAGCTCATTTTTACACCACTCTGACTCCTGACTTTGAACTGCTTCTTATGGCAAGGCAAGGCACAGAGAGTTCAGATGCAAAACCCCCTAACTCCATTTCTGAAGACCTGCACTTCTATATTTTTAGAGAACCCCGTTGTTGGTTTGGTTTACATTCATGTACTTGATAATACATATAAATAGTTATATTACATAAATGAAATGAAAACATATGCAATTTTGATAGCTTTGTATTAAATAAAAATGAATTAAGATTATTTTCTGAAAAGGCACTTAGGGGTTTTTGCATCTTAACTCTACTGGAAGCTGGTTCCGCAGTCGTGTGGCATATAGGTGAAGGCTGTCTCTCCCATTATTAGTTTTCACCCTTGGAATTACCAGTAGGTTTTTATCAACTGATCTCAGTGAGCTGGCTGATGCATATAGCTGAAACATGTCAAGTAGGTAGCTAGCCTAGGACCCATCCCATTACTTTTGACTTTATTTTTGGCAGAACAGTGAAGGTGGTGAAAGGAAGCGAGTGGGGAGAGAGAGAGACCGGCAAAAGGACTCGAGCCTGGAATCGAACCTGGGTCAGCCGCATGGTAGACGAGTGCCCCACCGTTTGGCCACGGCAGGGCCAAGAAAAGTAGTTCTCATGAGAAAGTCTGAGTCCTGTCTGGGGCCTGAGAGACAGAGCAGCACTACATCACAGTGCAGTGGGCTGCTTGGCAGTGCAGTGGGCTGCTTGGCTGCGTTGTAGTGGCTTCCTGTCTGTGATGGCCACTGGTACTTTGGTCGGTGCGGAGATGGACATGGAGATGTCAGTCAGTAAATGTCAAGACGAAATTCCTATCAATCAGAGTTGCATAAAAATAGAGGTAGCAGTACTCTTAGGTGTAATTACAACACTAAAAGTATGATGTTAAAACGTTGAAATGATGTAACATCATACTACTAGTGTTGTAATTACACCTGTAAGAGTACTTCTACGTCTACTTTATACAACTCTGCCTATTATAAACTCATTCTCCTTCTCTCGTGAGCTCTGAGCGCGAGCTTCCTCTCATGGGAAACTCTGAGTCCCATCTGAGAAGCTGAGCAGCACTGCTAGACTAGTCCTCTGACTTGGCTGGCTGGCTGACTGTCTTGGCCAGTGTTGCCAGATTGGGCTGTTTCCCGCCCAATTGGGCTGCTTGGGATGGCCGTCTGCGGGTAAAAATGGCATTTTGCAGGAAAACTCGCCAAATCTTTCCCATAAACATCAATAGAATTGGTTGGGATTTAGTCTTCCAGGTGGGTTTTGAGCATTTTTTGGGCTGGAAATCATCAGCCTCATCTGGCAACCCTGGTCTTGGCTTGTCTTGTCTTGGCTTGGCTTGGTTGTCTTTGATGGCCCCTGGGCCCTTTGTAGTGTTGCTGGAGATGGCTTGTTAGTCAGTAAAAGTGAGGGCTAAATGGCTCTCTAACAGGAAGCAGTTTACACGGTGACGCTGGGTCCCTGTGCTGTGCCCACGTCCCCCGTGCCCCCCCCATTGTCCCCGGCCCCCTATTCCTCCTCATTATCATTTCCATAAGAAAGGGGACAGTAATTGCCCTTTTCTTCTGCTCTCCCTTCATCTTTCGGGGGAACGAACCTCGTTTCTCTGTTTTCCTTGGCCCTCGTCTCTCTCTCTTCTCTCTCTCTTTCTCTCCTTCTCTCTTCCTTCTTCCTTCATCTCTCCCAACACTGTTAATCTCTCTCTCTCTCTTTAGCTCTCTCTCTCTCTCTCTCTCTCTCTCTCTCTCTCTCTCTTTATTTCTCTCTCTCTCTCTCTCTCTCTCTCTCTCTCTCTCTCTCTCTCTCTCTCTCTCTCTCTCACTCTCTGTCTATGCTACTAACTCTACCTCCCTCCCTAAGTTTCTTTCTTTTTCTTAATCTTTCTCTCTGTCGTTCTGTCCATTCTAACACGTCTGAACTCAAGAAAGAAAGAACAAGTTTCCGTAAGGATAACTGGAAACAAAATTCTATTTTGTTCAAACGCCAAGATCCTTTTCAAGATGTCTCTCATTGCATATATGTCCTATAATACACTGTCATAAGTCTGTATGGAGACTTTTGAATGACAAAAGGCTTCTCGATAGTGGAGGTAAATGTTTACATGCATTAATGTAGGGGCCTACATGTGTGTGACTATCCATTATGGTTTTTTTTTAATGTGGACGAGAATTATTTAATTATTCAAGTTCATGTGGATGTTCAAATGTAGGCTATTCAGGTTCAGCATTACAGGTCCAGGTGAGTCTTAACAAATTAGAAGGTAACAAATTATATTAAATGCTGTGTTGATGTACAGCATATTAAATATCTCTGAAAACTATTCACAAGGCTTTGATGGTTTCTTAAAACTGATCAGTCTGAAACCATTCCTTTGCAACCTCAAATTAGACCAGTAAGGGCTCTTCAATTTGAATCCAACAAAGGAATATTCACTTTTCAAATTGTTTCATATTTTGCCAATAACCCACACTCGCTCCCTGACAGAAATGACCAACATTTTTACGTAACTGATCTTCAACTTGAGAAACAGGAACAGGAAATCTATTTAGCCTCTTCACAGCTACCCCGACGCCCACCTACCCCTCCATCCTCCCCACCCTCTCCACTTCCAACAACCTCCTTCACAGCTGCCACCCCCCACACTCCTCCCCTTTCCTCCACCCAGCGGCGTGAGAAGCAGCCAGTAGGCCTCTTCCCTCTCCGTCCTCAGCCAGGTACGTATGCGGGGCGAACGACCCACAACGTCCTAATCCCGTCAGCCCCAACACGTGCACACATGCAAACACGGGCCCAAACATGGCTTACCACCTCTCGCACCCCTGGAGGGGGTACACAGCCCGCTGGGCGCACAAACACTGCCACCTCCGTCCGCCACCCCTTCCTGCTAGCCGGGATGGGGAAGGCTCCAGGTGGTAGGGTAGGTGGGAGATGGGAGATGGGAGGGATTATATTGTTTACATAGATGATTGGTCAAATAAAAGCCTGGCCCCCTTTTTAGATTTCCTTCAGTGCCTTTTGGATTAGGTGTCTCTATACTGTGCTACTGTCTAGCGCAGGGGTGGGGAACCTCAAATGAAAACAGTTCCCCGCGCTAAGCTTGCATGCCCACCCACGGGGACCCTGGTTCGAGTCCGGCCGAGGTCATTTCCCGATCCTCCCCTGTCTCTCTGTCCCATTCGCTTCCTGTCACCATCTTGAACTGTCCAGTCAAATAAAGGCATGAAAGCCAATAAAAATATATATATAAATGAAAACAGTTCCCCACCACTGGTCTAGCGCCAGTGTTTGCATGCACCGAACTCCACTTGGACATAGTTGTATAATGAAGAAGTAGAGGTACTCTTACAGATGTTATTACAACTCTTGTAGTATGATATTACATGGTTTCAACTTTCCACATCTTGTCACAATTCTACAATTATTTATTGGGGGGGTGGGGGGTAGGTAGTGATTACACACCACCCCTTAACATTTTGAATAGGTGCAGGGCGGTGGGAGTAGATGTGCTTCATGTGAGTGACTGAGAGGTCAGTGAGTTCACTTTTTGATTGGATGGATGAGTGTAAGCAAAGCTGTTGTGGTGGGGAGGGAAAGGGGGTGGTCGTTAGAGATTTTAGATAGATGCAGGGTGCTGAGCCAAGAGTTAGAGTTAGTAACTCCATCACCCATTCTTGTACATGGTAAAAGGCTACATTACTGTAACAAGGGACCAACATACTGTATGGCAGGGGTGTCAAACGTACGGCCCGCGGGCCGCATCCGGCCCGCCAGAGGGTTCCATCCAGCCTGGTTGTAAAAAAAAATAATAATACTTTTTTTTTTTTTCAATGAAATAACCGAAATGCGCAATTACGCCCCTCAGGACAAAATCGAGACCTGCATGACATTAACCCAATGGTCCCTCTGTTATACTGTATATATGTAGTAAAGTGCACATCACACTTCTATTATAAATGGTGAATTTGTACTGTAACAGGCATTTCATACAGCTCATATATTATAGACCTCATACATAGAGATAGAGATCAAATGTTAATACTTCTTATTCGTATTGTATTGGTATTGGTTGTAATTAAATAACAAATATAATTGGATTTGTATTGGTTCCTATTAAGCTGAAACTGGAAACGGGATGTTAGAATGCGTGAAAAATTTCTGGGGGAAAAACCCCAGACCCCCTGCCAAAATGAACTGTCCCATATTTAATTTTGGCAATGATGTTACTAATGCGGCCCGCTTGAGGTCCACATGGGTTGTATGCGGCCCCCGGACCAAAATGAGTTTGACACCCCTGCTGTATGGTCTAACCTATATAAGTGACAGGTTTTCGTTTCCTCTTTTGTGGTTGTTTTTGTTTTTTTGTTTTGTGTGTACAGGTATGTCTTGTGTTTTTGTCTTGTGTTTTATTTGTATCATTTGTAAAATAAAAGAGAAAAAAATAAAGCATGTTAGAAAACAAAAGTATGGATTAGTTTGACCACAGGAAGAACGGTGCTCTCTGTAAAGGGAAGCTGATGTGATGTCAATAAACAGTCAATCAATAGGCCAGCAGGGTCGGGAAAGTATTCCTGGCAGAAAAAGTTTTTGAACCACTGGGCTATATGTACAGTATTATACAGTGGGCGACATACTATGTCTATGCTTAAACACCCAAAGACAAGATTTTGGATTAGATTGTGGTGGGGAGAATGGAGGTGTTGGAGTGGGGAAGGGGGGTGGTAGGGTAGGTGTGTGGGAGGTGAATGTGTTTGGGTATTTAGGGGTTTGTGGGGTATGGGGGGGGGGAGGTGGTGGTAGCCTACACAGCCCCCCTGAGAGAGTGTGTTAAGTGAAGTTTACCTAGCTTTGGAGTCGGACCACATGCGGCTCTCCACAAAGGCCGGGGGCCGTGACGTCACGCTTGTCTGCCCTATTGTACATGCTGGAGCCAGAAGGGCCTATGAAGAGACCCTATGAAGAGAACAGGGCCGGATTAATGCACAGGCTAGATATGGCTGCAGTCTGGGGGGGCCCCCACCTGTCAGCGGGCCCCCAGTTGGCCAAAGGTGAAAAATGGCAGAAGTGTGACAACATGCAATTTTGAAAAATGTACCTACATTTTTCAAAATTGCATGTTGTCACATTTCTGCCATTCGGTACAGTTAAGTGTGTTCAGTACAGTTGGTAGTAGGCATGTTATCCTTCATTCCTAGCTCGTAACTATGACACTGTCTTTGTAAATTTGTCGCGAAATTTGTCTTCTGGGGGAGCCCACAGCAACCAGCAGCCTAGGGGGCCCCAGGCCATCTGAATCCGGCCCTGGCTATGAAACAGCTCTCTGGTTCCCCTGGCTCCCCTGGTCATCAGCTCCAGGATCCATAAAGTTGCCGCTGGTCTCCTCCCCGAGTATCCAGCTTTGTTTGTTCATTTGGTTTGATGGTGGCCTCCAGGTGAGCTCCTATTTGTACTGCGCCGAGGCACAAATTAAGGCCTGTAAACAACACGACCAGGGGCGGATCTAGACATTTTGGGGCCCTAGGTGAAATATAAACGCGGGGCCCTCAAAGGTCAGTATATGAAGAGTTCAGATGCAAAACCCCCTAACTCCATTTCTGAAGACCTGCACTTATATATTTTTAGAGAACCCCGTTGTTGGTTTGGTTTACATTCATGTACTTGATAATACATATAAATAGTTATATTACATAGATAAAATAAAAAAAATATCCAATTTTAATAGCTTTGTATTAAATAAAAATGAATTAAGATTATTTTCTGAAAAGGCAGGGGGTTTTGCATCTGAACTCTTCATAGGCCTATAGACATACAGTGCTGTGTTTTTGGTGCTATTTTAGTGTTTTGTCTCATGTATATCTTCGATTGCTTTACATAAGTGACACATTACACATAAGATCAAGCCTACTTTTTGGTGTGTTTTCCTTGACTGATGTGACAGCTGGGGCCCCAATGGACGGCAGGTCTGGTTGGGGTCCTTGGCAATTGCCTAGGTTTGCCTAATGGAAAGTCCGCCTCTGAGTGGCGTTGCTGAGAAAAGTGGCCGATACAGAGTCAGTGCCTTGCATGTGGTATACTTGTCAACCTTGCATTCCGTTACATCTTTGATTCAAAGTGGCTCAGCAAAGGGGACACATAAGAGGGAAAGCGATAAAGCACAATAAGGTTAGTGCAGGAATGTTTTGATGACTGGAGTTTAAGGGAAGCACTCTCGTAAGTGAAGAGTCTTCGCAACCATTTTAAAGGTTGAGAGTAAGGGCCTCTGCACAACGGCTCCGACAAAGTGCTGAGCACTGCTCAGCAAAAGTTCGATTCCATTGTTTTCAATAGAACCCCGCACACTGGCGCCGATGTCCACGGACATTCGCGGATGTCGGCTAGCGATTAGAGGCGAGTTCTATTTTGTCGGAATGCTATGTTTGTGTGAAATTGGTTTTGGGGGTCGGAATTGTGTCGGAAGCGAAAGTGCTCCGCAGTGCTGTCCGAGCCAATGTGCGGAGGCCCTGATGGACCTACTTCTGAAGCAGCTGTTGGCATGCATGATTGATTCACCTCTGAGGGAGAATGGCTGAATGAATGAGGGAGTTTAGACTGACACAACCAGTGGCAATTTTAAGGTCAGGTGGGGCCCCAAGCGAAAATGCAAAATAATGAACATTTGAACCAAAATCGCCACTACTGTGGTAAAGTGTGGGCTGTTATCCACTATCTAGGGGCTTGAGGGCCCCAAGCGGATGCCTGCCTTGCCTGGTGGCAAGATGCGCCTCTGGACACAACCTTGTGTGAACAGAGGGCCAGGTGAATGGACATAAGCCTATACATTCAGACATGCCACTCTGATGTGGCATCATGGGTGAGAGTCCAGGCCTTGTACTGCAATATAAGCAGACACCGAAAACCAACAGAAGTTGACAAGATGAGCAGCATTGCAAACTATATTTAAAGGAGCACTATGTACATGTTTATGAATACTTGAATCACTTGAATAAATCCACTGAGGCTTAAATTAATCATTAGTAGGAGATAACAGACTCCACCCCTCCCTCTGTCTGTTTGGAGAAAACGACAATTTTCCGGGCCTTAAGGGCGGGTTATGCTTCCTACTTGTGCCTTATAGAGTGAGCTTGTCGCAGCCATGATGCAGTTACTTTTGGTTTATGCCCTGTTTTGAAGCACGGTCTGCGCGATGTCATTCCACGCTCAAACTGCCTTCAATACAAAGAGTAAACTAGACGTGTCGGTTGTTTTTTAGCATCACAGACTCGACGACAATGAAAATGAAACATTAAATCTTTATATCACGTGCATGTTTGATCGCACTGGCAGCCACAGTGGTAGTTTGGAACAAAGAAGTGGCTCATTTGTCGAGGACGAAGCGGAATGTTTCCTCGACCTCGGAACCACTGTTCAACTGTCCAATAACTTCAGCGTCGTAACTTGCAAGCGCATGTGCTGTCTTTGGTTCGTGTAAATAAATCAAACAACAAAGCACGGGCAACTTATTTAATGAAGAGCTCACAGTCCGTAGACCGACGAAGGTTAGAACAAGGAAGTAGCGCTTGTTCTCGACTCGAGGACAGAGCAGGCTGGTCGAGAGGACCAATCAGAGACCTATTTTCGCCCTTTCACGCCGTCGCTCCCTGCGTCGAGACACAATTTTGGGGAGGTGCCCCAGAGTACCTGCGTGATGGGGGGGGCTTCACTCCGTTAACTGCTCGGCTCACTGCATTACGACGCAGGGACGCTGGACTGGAGGCATAAACCACCCTTTAGTTCCCAATGCATGGAATAGCCACACAACAGCCACATATGGGCTTGCATTTTTTATCTTTTTTAAAATCTTTACACTGTGCACTATTATCATTATATTTTTTTTATCTTTCATCTTTTATGAGTTTTTAAAATATCTTGTGGAAGTGTGTGAGTGTACTTGTGTGTACTCCTGCTGCAAAACAATTGGCAAAGTTGGGACTTGACTTACATGCCCATGGGGACCCAAGCCCTGAGTCCAGTCTGGGTCATGTCCCTGCCCAGTCTCTCTCTCTCTCTCTCTCTCTCTCTCTCTCTCTCTTCCTTTCATACTCTCAACTGTCCTATCAATAAAAAGACAAACATTATGAGAGTGCATTACATAGACTACATAGACTACTATAGACTACACACTTACGAAATAAGTGTGCACACATTTTCAGGACACCACAAGGGGGAGCTCCAAAGGGATCTGAGTTGCTTAAAGGTGCAACGTGTAAAGTGAAAATTGAACTTTTCATACATGAAAAGACGGTTCTTTTCCATGTTCCCCTATTTGAATTTCCAGAAATAGTCATTTTTAGCTGCAAAATGTACTGTACATTAGTCATACTAGTAAATATTAGTTTTTAATTATTTAGTAAATATTCATGAAAATAATCTAAAAAATGTTTTACTGTGTACCACCTACACAGTACAGGCCGACTGTTGTCTCCACTGCTCCTGACTTGATACTTTGATCTTGAAGCTTTGTGGCTGTACTTTTAACTTACTTGATGCCAATGATACTTAAGCATATCATTTCTGATGCTGGAACGTTCAGCACAAATGACACTTAAGTGTATCAATTCAGTAATGATGTGGTGTCGACATAAAATTCAACTTCATGTGGGTCAAAAACACTCAAAATGCTGAAAATGCTCTGGCACTGTTGAGTTGTATGATTCAAAAATGTCTGGCATCTTATGAGATCGTTTGCTCTAGCAACTCTTCAATGACAATGAAAGTGTTGAAGTCTTGACATCCTCTTATATGGATGGCATGCTAGCTGAGATGAGAGACAATTATGGCTGTCATAAGCAAATTTGCTGAGAATGGAGACACATGAAGAGGACGACTTTTATATCAAAACCACGGTCTACATGTCAATAAGAGAAATTCAAAAGTGATGATGTTTGAGGAGTTAACAATCTGAGGCAGTGATATGTGTTAATGAGAGTGATATGTGTTAATGACACGTGGATAGTCTGCCTCAAAGCCCTCTGGACACCAAGGTGCTGAGGCTCCAGATTACTGGTGCTCCACTCAAAACTGGTGATCTAACGCCGCCTGCTGGAGAGCAAAGTAAACACATGCAATTGTGTAGTAGAGCCGCCAACACATATCAGCCTCAACGTGGCTACCCCTAGTAAAATAAACATGTATATTATTCTCATCATCAAAATGGGATTTTATCAGTGCAGAGTACAGTTTTGTGTAGTACAAAATTTGTGTAGTCATTTACATTTTTGTTGCTATATGTTTACACAACCTCATAAGGATTCTTAGTGTGGAGAGTTAGCTTGCAGATTTATTCCATTTCAACAGCATGAACATTTGGTTAGCAGATACCAACAGAGAACCAACAAATAGAGATATTGGTGCATAACACGCATTATTGTGCATTGATAATACCATAATAATGACTTAACAATCTGTCTTACATGATGTTTTGCTTTCAACAAGAAAGCTATGATCATGAATCTGTGTAAGATTCTCAATAATGTCAATTATAATCTACTTTATTTTCAGAGTGGGATGCTGACAATCCACCAAGCTTATTTATCCGCCACAGCAGAGCATGCATATTACAAAAGGATAACTTTTTCTCCCGCTAAAATGCATCAAAACAAGGAGATTACTTGCCAGTTATTTGTGAATGTGCTGCACTGCACTGTACTGAGCCGATCCACAGTAACTCTCCCGACAGAGTTGTGAGGGCGCTATCCTATCTCCCTCTCCTCTTGAATATTAACCGTCTGTATCGACTGAAAAACAAGCGGCTGAATGGAAGGCAAGGATTAGTGAGGCATATTTTATTCATGAACGTGATTTTACATAAACTTCCACTAGCGCTGCCTCTGAGGAGGCATAGGGGCCCATGCGTTCAGGCAGTGTATGTGTGTGCGTGTGTGTGTGTGTGTGCGTGTGTGTGTGTGTGTGTGTGTGTGTGTGTGTGTGTGTGTGTGTGTGTGTGTATGAGAGAGATAGTAAGAGAGATACAGAGATTGTGTGTTGGAGTGCCGTGTGTGTGTGTGTGTGTGTGTGTGTGTGTGTGTGTGTGTGTGTGTGTGTGTGTGTGTGTGTGTGTGTGTGTGTGTGTGTGTGTGTGTGTGTGTGTGTGTGTGTGAGAGAGAGAGTGTGTGTGTGCGTGCGTGCGTGCGTGCACATGTGCTTGCGTGCATGCGTGTATGTGTGCGTGTGTGAGAGTATGTTTGATGGATGTGGGTGTTTGTGCATGTGTGTGTGTTTGTGTGTGTGTGTCTGTAAGAGAGAGAGATTCTGTGTGTAGATCGGCAAGCCCATCGTCATTGAGGTGTGTGTGTGTGTGTGTGTGTGTGTGTGTGTGTGTGTGTGTGTGTGTGTGTGTGTGTGTGTGTGTGTGTGTGTGTGTGTGTGTGTGTGTGTGTGTGTGTGTGTAAAAGAGAGAGAGATTCTGTGTGTAGATATGCGTGTGTGTGTGTGTGTGTGTGTGTGTGTGTGTGTGTGTGTGTGTGTGTGTGTGTGTGTGTGTGTGTGTGTGTGTGTGTGTGTGTGTGCGCACGCATGGACAGTAATCCAAAGGAACGCTTGGCATTGCACTTCATTATTCTATGTATATTTATACTCTGCTGAAATTTAAATATGTACCCAGAGCCTCACCCATACAACACACACACACACACACACACACACACACACACACACACACACACACACACACACACACACACACACACACACACACACACACACACAGGTAAAGGCACACGTGGGAAACACTCTCTCTCTCTCACACACACACACACACACACACACACACACACACACACACACACACACACACACACACACACACACACACACACACACACACACACACACACACACAGGAAAACACACACAAACACACACACACAGTGACTGTGGATGCACACATATAAACTCAAAATATACAGTCACACACACACACACACACACACACACACACACACTTTCTGTCTCTGTCTCTCTTTCAAAATGCATCCTCGCCACACCATGTGTGTTTGTGTGTGTGTGTGTGTGTGAGAGAGAGAGAGAGAGAGAGAGAGAGAGAGAGAGAGAGAGAGAGAGAGAGAGAGAGAGAGAGAGAGAGAGAGAGACTATGAAGAAGTGTGAGGCATTGGGAATGAGCAATATGAATGTGCTAAATGAATGCATAATATCACCGTGGCGGGAACAAAAGGGGGAGAATAATTATGTATATGCGCTCGTCCCGTCCCGCCGCGCGCCGGGTAATATATTGCCACCATCACCATATGTCACCCCTGCTTGAATACAAAACACGTCAATGCAGCGGGAGATGAAAGAGGTCACCAAAGGCTTTGTTCTTTTGCTTACATGCATGTGTCGGAGCCGAGGCCTGCATGGCATATACAGTAGGTGCACAGAAAAACGGTCTGCATGGAAATACGAAGGATACATAGGTAAATGGCGTCTATGTTCATCTGTTCTGGTTCATTGATAGTTTTTTTTCCGAATTAAGAGCAAGTAATGGTGTGTGCCTAGCCCGGGAATCCTATACTGCAGGGCTATTCAATTAAATGTCAACGAGGGCCAGTTTTTCAAATTCCTCCCAATATAGGGGGCAGACTATACGTATGTATGGTAACCAACTGTCAACGAAAAAAGATAGGAGATACTTCATTGATTTGGGGGGTCCTCCCCCAGAAAGTTTTGCATTTCTTTGATGCTATTTCCTGCATTTTAACGTCTCGTCTCCAGTTTCAGCTTGATATGGAACCCGTACTTTTATCTCTAAATTCCGATAACGTATTTCAAGGGGCTTGTGGGGGGCCAGAGTCCTGCTGTCCAAGGGCCGCATCTGGCCCCAGGGCCGCCATTTGAATAGCCCTCCTGTATGCTGCCTTGCGCGATCGTGCCGTTCTCAGGGCCGGATTAATGCACAGGCTAGATATGGCTGCGGCCTAGGGGCCCCCAACTCCCACAGAGGGCCGAAAGTAGGACGAAAGTGGGCGAAAAAAAACCACAAAACTGATTTTTTTTTGTAAATGGACTAAAATTGTGTATGCATACACTTAATACTCGTAGTTCAATTTCACACACGCTCACACCCATCATATACTATGCTATTTGAAATATCCCTCCACATATTGTTTTGTATATGAGTGTGAGCTGTTTCATTGGCCTGTGCACACTCATATTAGCCTCGCGAGCCATTCTATTGGATTGGCTCCACTACTGTAGTCTGGCCGTGCTTCTCTGTGAAGTACCTGGAGCAGTAGAATTTTGATCGCAACGCCCCCCCCCCCCAGAAAACAGCAAATAAGCGAATACGCTACTAGCTTCTTGTTGTGTCCATTGATTTCCCACTCCTTCAACTGTGAACGATTACTTTTTCATGTTATTAGACCAAAATACAATTTCGAATGGACAACATTTTTGCCATCCTGCAAAGGCTTACATTCAATGCACATTTCAAAGAGGAAAATGTCCACAATGGGGTGCTAATATTCAATTTGTTCAGTCCAACCAGCTACTGTCCTCCTGACACTTATC
>NC_085876.1:32051878-32066878 GCF_034702125.1 Engraulis encrasicolus
CTCGTTTTTAATTACCTGACAGAGGAGTGGCCCAGGGGGACTCTGTCTTGCCATCACACGTGTCTGCGGCTCTGCTCCCGGAGACTCGGCAGCCGAGGCATTTTGCTACCGTTGGTCTACGGAGAGAAGCACAGACGCAATCACTGTCATTCAAACTGACAGAATATGCACACTCAGGATTTATTTTTTTCCCTTTTTTTGTATCCAGACTGGACACGGACAGTGCTTTTATTTTGTTACATGGGTGTGAAACGGAGCAAACCAACACATATGTTGTCCACTTTTTTCAGAGTCCTCTTGAGAATGCTGTTAAGTAAATAGGGACAATTTGTACTATTAGGGTAAACTGTTAAACATGTTGTGAAATGAGTGATACTAGTTCAAGTGGAAAATATCAATATTGTTGACCTCTTTAATTCCTCTGACAAGACACAGGGGTTGTTGTTCAATAGGGCAGTGTGCACCTCAATGTAGTTGAACAATACACGTAAAATACATCCTCTTCACACATGCAGACACACATGCACGCACACACACACACGCACAATGGCCCTTGACGAGGAATCTCCTGTAAGCCCCTGACCTCGTCTTCAATGGCCTTTGTGTGTTTTCAGGCCGACACCACCACCACCACCCTTACACCCACTCCCACTACCAACACCACCCCAGGCCTGCCACTCGCCCAGCCCAGCACCAGACACCCACCACCCCAGCCCAATCCTGCCCACCACTAACACCCATGACGCCCCCAAGCCTTTGACAAGGAGCACCGCTAGCTATAGCCCACCAGAGCACAAGGAGCCGGTAACCCCTGCCATGTAAGAGGTCACGATAAGCAATGCGGGGGAGGAAGAGGAGGAGGAAGCAAGGGAGGAGGAGGTGGGGAAGGAGGGAAGGGAGGGAAGGGAGGGGGTGGGAGGCAGAGGAGGCTTAAGCAGGTGAAGAGGTCAGCCCACTGAAAGTGTGTCAGTCTGTACACGCACATGCAACACAGAAAGAAAGAGCCAGACTGGTGCCCGGACTTGACAGAGTGACCCCTGACGAGGACACTGGCTGGCTGGATGCTCAATGGTCATGCCTGCCCCCCTCACAAGGTCCGGGGGAAAGTTTTACTAGCCTGCGTCTTAACATGCACACTGTGTTTTAGTCATCGACTACTATTACTACGCTACTACTTTAGTAATAATAATACATTTCATTTATAATAATAAGCTTTACATTAACTCAATAACATTGATGACTTCAGCACTATTTTTATTCCCTGAATGAAGAGTTTTAGTCATTGTTTTTTTTTATTTAGGCAACTGACAGAATGAGTTTAATGGTCAAGAATGTCATTCTTAGAAAGACACGGGGCGAAAGTATTTTGGTGTAGTGCCTTTTTACCTTACGTAACGTTGAAAAGCACTAAACCAAGCTTTTTATTCACTGACTAAACCACAAGTCTAAAATAAATAAGCGCTAGGCTGCAATCCGAGCTAGGCACTCTAGTTACCCCCACATATGTACATACATGTTAGTATCTTACTCTAAAATAATAAATATTTCTGAAAAACAATTGGGGGAGAGGGTCTATCTTTACTGCACCCCAGTTTTAAGTAACAATAAATCTGCGATGAGGCCTTCAGACAAAGGGATTACTCTGCTATGACCCGATTACTCTGACCAGAAACACACAGCCCCTCCTCCAGGGTCTGTACTGGGGAGTCGGGACGGATGATAGGTGTGTGTGTTTTTTAAGACAAAAATAAAAATAAAAACATTCAATTTTTGGCTGTTTATTCGCTTGAGAGCCTTAAAAGCCTCATACCACACAATTCACATAATCGGAGGAAGTCAGTCAATCAATATCAGCACTTTTCTTTAAACAATTAAGTGTACGCGGTTCAAAACATATATTGCATAGTATAGCCTACTATATAATGCATTTCAATAGTACCTTCAAATAGTACCTTTTTTCTCCATGTGCATGCACCGAGAGACATCAATCTAGTGGTGAATTCCAGGATTATGTGAAATTAATTCAGTTTTACCAGGCCAAGGAACAGATGGCTATTTCATTCAGGACTCGGGCTGGGTTTGTTGCCAGGCAATCCCTCTCCAAACCAAATCAGAGACCATAAACTGTCACTTAGGGGGCAGCGGAATCTGGTTTTCCGACCGTGAAAACGTCAGTCATCTCCCCGCAAATTGAGACGGAACTCACCGGAAGGCTCCCCCCGTATGCAAAAGAGGGGACACACCACCTTTAATTCACTGCTGAGGCCTATGGCCTACTGTGGTAATTTTTTTGGAGGAATCCCCCATACCCATCCAGGGCCGCTGACAGCATTGGCCAGGCCCGAGACAAAGTCATCTGAAAGGGCCCCCCACACAATACATAGGCCTACAATATAATGAGAACCCCATTCTGGGCCCCCTCTCTCCCTGGGCCCCCCGTCAGCTGCCCTGTTACCCATCTCATGCCAATAGAAAACTGTTGAGAACAAAACGTTTCAGCCTTTAAAATTAGTAGGCTAAATGATCGATGAGGCCATGCTTCAACTTCCACAGTCGAGTAGCTGCGTCCTCTGTCTTATGTGTCTTTTGTTGTAGCCTAGACCTGGTCAATCACATCCCTGAAGACTGTGGTAGCCTACTGGTAGGCTGTATAATCTCTGTATAAAATATATATAGGCCTAAATTTTTTAGTTTATATTTTTTCCAACTTGGAAATGTTTTTAAAATGAATAGTTAAGTCTGTCAGTTTGAGGAATGAATGATTTTTAAAAATAAAAATAAAAAAGTAGCTATCAGCTGCAGTCTCTAGGCCTTTATCACATTTAAGCTCAACATTGAAATGATTCTTATATAAACCGGCCACACATCCTCTGAGAGAGAATTCTGTATTTGTAATCGTGTAGATTAATCATTTTTTACCTAGTTTATATTTAATGACTCAACTTTACCCGGCTGCTTTCTGTCTTTCTCTCTCCCTCTTCCTCTATTTCTCTCAGTTGTTCACTCTCTTGAATTTAAGGCGGGAGTTTACGGGAACAGCAGGCAGGCAGGCCACATCACACGCGGAGCAACACAGGAATGTATTGTATGTGTTAGAGACACAGTGCAGGCAGAGAAAATAGTACTCAAGTTCTGTAAAAATAACGCATACGTCGACAAACGCTTCATATCTTATGCATTTAATAATAATAGAGGCGTAATAATTTTGGTGCAGCGCAAAGTTGACGAGTGAGTCTGTAAATCGAATAATTGTGCGGCAAAAGACACAGTCACACATACACACAAGTGAGCCGCGGAACTATCCATAAGGTTGCCAGTCTGTGCTTCGTCGCTGAAAGCACACACAGTAAATTGAAGCACGGGCTGCGCGTAAAACGTGGAATGGATCTTCACT
Source organism: Engraulis encrasicolus (assembly GCF_034702125.1). Taxonomy (NCBI): domain Eukaryota; kingdom Metazoa; phylum Chordata; class Actinopteri; order Clupeiformes; family Engraulidae; genus Engraulis; species Engraulis encrasicolus. The sequence continues at coordinate 32,055,273 of NC_085876.1, forward strand.
TCGCTTCAAGGAAAACACACATTTGAAAACGAAATTAAGTTGCACATTGATTCTCATTGCTTGTAACCATGAATGTAAATGTGTCCACAAAGTGAGTACAGACAGCGTCCTTTTATACTCTTTTCATAATCGCCATAATCGTCCTTGGTTCTCATGAAAATATGTGTAAGCTGTGCATAGGGAGCTGGAACGGGACTGTGTACTCTGACCTCTAGACGTAGATAGCTCGTGGAAGATCTAAGGCAGGCAACTGGAATGGAAATGAACTAGACTCATAGTGGAAGGAGTAGGCTTGTGTAGCCTATATGCTATTGATGTGCCTACAATATGTGGTGGTCCATATGGTTCTTCAGCAGTTATGTATTTTATGAAGCATACACTTGTGAAAAAATATGACATCAGTATTTCTATGACCTAAAAAATACAATTGGCCTACATTCAGATCATATCCCTCTAGCTGTAGTCAGCCTCTCTGCCACAAAACTAAGCATCCCATTTCTGCGGTGATAATAATCATTATGGGTAAACTGGGTGTTTGACTTTGAGTCACTGAACTAGGGCTATTTGAACCACACCACAGTCTAAGTGCTCAGTTTAGCCAAGCTGAAAATATCAATTATAAACACAGGCGTTGATTTTAAAAAGTGAACTCAATTACCTTCTGTTGCTTCTGTCTTGCTGACCTTAGCCAATTGAGGTTGCAGTGCACGCAACATAAACTTTGGTTAGGCTTCACACTTTATTTAAGGCAGCAATGGGGAACATTTTTTAATTCGAAGGGCCACTTCAAATGTTATGAAGTCCTCCTCCAAGGGTAGCACTAGACCCCACCTTTAGTAGGTCCTCTGAAGATATATAACTTAATTGCATTGCAAATGTAATTATAAGATTACTTTACAAAACATATCATATTTCATGTGAAACTGCATTAAAATTATATCAGGGGCCAGATAAGACATAAACGGCCCCTGATACATAGGTTCCCCATCCTTGACTTAGGGGACGTCTTCTGGGCATCATAAAATACAGTGCAACAAAGTGTTGAAAGAGGATTGCTTGCTCTCTCTCTCTCTCTCTCCCTCTCTGATACACACACACACACACACACACACACACACACACACACACACACACACACACACACACACACACACACACACACACACACACCGCTCCCATGGCTCCTCCGACTGGGCAGCCTCTGGTCCCCGCTTGGTCCCCTTGGCAGAGAGCCTTGGCTGGCGGGGCCCTTCAGAGAGGAGAGGAGAGGAGAGGAGAGGAGCCCCTGAAGATGGTGGGGAGGATGGTGGGGGACCTAGGAGGAATGCAGAGGGAGAGAGAGGGCCAGCTTAATCAAACATTAGGGTGCCACGCCACCTCTCCACACCCGCCCCCTTCGGTGCCACCCCCTTTCAAAGACATGACATATTATGTGATCAAGGACAGGGTGAAGAAGAGAGGGAGGGAGGGACGGAGGGAGGGAGAGAGAGAGAGGAGGACGTGGAGAGGAATGGGTGGATGGGGGGTGATGAAGGGATGTGGGTGTGTGTGAGCGTGTAGGGCGGCGCATGTGTGTGGGTGTGTGTGTGTGTGAGAAAAAAATGACTCCATGTAACTGAAGGGAGAGGCTAAAAACACACGCACATGCCCATTCTCACAGGCTGAAAGGGAATCCCAGCAGGGAGGGATATTAAACAACATGCATCCTGGGAGGACTGTGTGTGTGTGTGTGTGTGTGTGTGTGTGTGTGTGTGTGTGTGTGTGTGTGTGTGTGTGTGTGTGTGTGTGTGTGTGCATGTGTGAGAGGGAGGGAGAGAGAGAAAGAAGGCTTTAGAAGTGGGAGATGAAAAAAGGAGAATCATGTAGGCCTGCCATGGACTCTTCCTTTCATGTAGCAAGTCGGACTAACAAGCAGCTAGCGCCAAATATGGGCCAAATTATAATCTGCACCTTAGGGATGACACAGATTTCAATGTTACATATGTATGTGTGAAAGAAAGACACAGAGGCAAGACACACACACACAGTATAAAGCCCACGTGTAGGTTATATTTCTCAATCTCTGACAAAATGTAGTCGTGCTAACAGGGACGGTTTCCCTCCATTCTTGTCCATGCTGCCTTGGATGTTCACCACCAGCACAATAACTGGTGTAGCTATGTTTTTCTCAGAAACCAGCCTCTGTGGCCCAGGCTCGATCAGTTGGGCACTCGACTGCTGCGCCGGCTACCCGGGTTCGGTTCCGGCCTGAGGTCGTTAGCTGACCCTTCCCCGTCTCCCTCTCCCCATTCGCTTCCATGTCAATATCCTCACTGCCCTATCATACAATAAAAGGCAAAAAGCCCCAAAAAACATTTTTTTTTAAAAGACAAAGACACCAGCCTCTGTGATGCTACGGCATTAGCATTAGCTATACGTAAACTAGTTGGGTAATGCACGACGTAAATCGCGAAATACTCGATGAATATTTTAAATGATTAGATTCTATCTAAACATTTAAAATATTCGTCCATACCATAATAGAGATTACTCACCTCATCCATTTCTCACTTGGAAAATGCAAGTGAATTGCCAAATAAATGGCTAAATAGACTATTTTGAAGATAATCATTTGGTTTATATTCTTTGTTGTTGTTTTTTTGTTGGAGACGGACTAGTTAGTATAAACTGCATTACAGACAGAGAGTGAAAGACAGAGACGTGCAAAAATATCAAAATATCTTCTTGTTACCCACACACAATATGTGTATGTGTGTGTGTGTGTGTGCGTGTGTGTGTGTGTGTGTGTGTGTGTGTGTGTGTGTGTGTGTGTGTGTGTGTGTGTGTGCGTGCATGTGTATTATGCACACACTATTCACACAATACGTGTGTGTTTCTTCAATATGTGTTGGCTGCCTGAAACGTAAACAAAGCTGTCAGGAACAGATGAAGATGGCACAGAGAAATCTCAGAGCCACCCAAGGACTCGAGATATTGTATTGGAAATGTTGAACTAAAGCACACAGTCAGACACACACACACACACACACACACACACACACACACACACACACACACACACACACACACAGCATTAGTAGCATTCCAAGCAGTATGGTAGCCCCTCTTACCCAATAGCCCTCTTCGCCATTCTCACACCTTCTTCCAGACCCACACACACACACACACACACACACACACACACACACACACACACACAAAGCTGATTGGCGACACAGAGTGCTGCCACGGTGACTGGGTATAGCCCCCCCCCCTCCCCAGAGTGCCCAGATGTCGCTGGTTACATAATAGCTGGGCCTTGTTGGACTCCCACCGACGGCTTTGTGTGCCTGTCATTGAGCATGATTGTGCTGCCAGATTAAACGGCGTGTGTGCGTTCTTCGTGTGTGTGTGTGTGTGTGTGTGTGTGTGTGTGTGTGTGTGTGTGTGTGTGTGTGTGTGTGTGTGTGTGTGTGTGTGTGTGATACTCCACGAGAGCCTCTTACCTGAACTCACATAGAAAAACACATTTCCATCCCCAATGCTGAGAGCAAAAGTCAGCCGAATGTGACTGACTATATATTTATATATGATTGCCCTGTCTGGCTCTGCTGTTGTGTGTGTGTGTGTTAGCTGGAGCTGCACAGCCTTGCCTATAACTATGATTGTAATGCCCACGAGTCTACACCAGTGTTTACTGTGAACTGGTGGGTGAGGACCCAAAAGTGGGTTGCAGAGGGGTCCTGGGTGGGTCGCAGAGCTGTGTAAAAACATATTAATTCAACATTTTATTTTCAGTGAAAAATTGAAACAAGATGCGTTATTGAATACATGACTGTGATGTCGAAGAGAGAATGAAATAAACATGGTTTATACCCCTCTAGACAGTTGATAAACATGTTGTGGGTCAGCATACAATGCAAATGCTGATGCGTATTATCAAGCATACATACATATATTTTTTGGTGGGTTTTTTCTCAACTTTATGAGGGCAGTATAGTGAAGAGTTGGACAGGAAATGAGTGGGGGAGAGCGGGTCCCCAGCGGGCAACGGTGCAGTGCCCTATCATTTGAGCCACGGCAGGGCCATATAGATATATTATTGAAAATTATTTGAATATTCAGACAGTGCAACAAACTATTGCCTCACAATGCCATGGCCAAAAGTGTGGTTCCCAAGACTGTAGAACCCAGGACTGGACTGGGATCAAAAAATGGCCGGGACATTTTTGGCATAAACCAGCCCCCAGCCCACCTGTGTTTCAACGATACGATTGGATCAGTCCATTGTCTATATTAAAGATAAACTAATGGGCTAGCGCATCTAAATTACAGGCTGCTCTGGGGGGGGAACAACAGCACCAACAAACTCCCCCCAAAAACAACAGCATCGGCCCCTGAGGACCGTTGGCCCGCCGGGAAAAAGCCCTGCAAGACTGGGGTGAATTTGTTGAAACCATAGTTGCTAAGTTTATTAGCTACTTAGTTGTTTCCAATGCAATTTCCCATTGGCAACCACCCAAGTTGCTAACTAGCTAACAACTTAGCTTTTTAGAATCACCCCAGATTACCAGTCCAGCCCTCATAGAACCACTACATCATCACTAGTGTAGGATGTAGAAATGTAATAATGTAATCATAATCATAATCATAATCAAGACAATGAAACAGGGTACTGGACTCCAAAGTGACAATTCTTACCACAGAAATACACCTACCGCGACAAGAGCGAGGCGAGCGACGGAAGTAATTGACTTTGAATTGAGTCGCGCGACAAAAGCGATTCTGGAGACTAGAGCGATTTGCGCGACGAGCGCGACAGTTTGAAGTTGAAATCCTTTCAACTTTCTATGACGCGGTTCGGCAACAAGCCGCGACAGCCAATGACTGTATAGAGGTCAGTGACCACACTCTGTCGCTTGAATCGCATCGCGCCTGGTCTATTTGTGCGGTTAGCCCTCCGTGGCCATCTTGAAAGTGTTGGCCACCTACAAGATCCCACATTGAATGTAACCACACATTGATGTAGTATTTTATTGGACATGTTGTGGTAAGAAATAGCATGAATTTCAGTTAAGTCCAACAATGTAGGCCCTGCCGTGGCCAAGCGGTAGGGCACTTGTCTACCATGCGGCCGACCCGGGTTCGTTTCCCGGCCTGAGTCATTTGCCGACCCTTCCCTGTCTCTCTCCCCATTTGCTCCACCTCTCACACTGTCCTATCATCAATAAAGTCATAAAAGACCAAAACATCTCTTTAAAAAGTCGAACAGTGTAAGTTAGTTCAAGAAAGGAGATGAGTATAGTTATAATAAGCAGCTGACTGGATCAGGGCCTTTACAAGTAAACAAGTAACAATAGGCTAATCCAATTGACCACTGTGTTCCATTTTTAAAAGACGCTGGCTCACGGAGCCTTTGACACACAAATCGCCATAGTTCCAAAATAATTCCGGCTAGTGAGCATCAAACACAAAGTGCAGTAAATGTAATTCATTTTAATTCATTTTTACTTCATCTTTGCTTGTTATGTAGTGTTAGCCTCTAGCGAAGGAAAGCCGCTGCCTAGAATTATTTGAATATACGTGAATCATGTCACCGACAAAATTCCTGTACCCCGGTTGTCACAACTCTGAATTCCATGGCTCTGCAAGTATAAGACCAATGTGTGGTAGCCTATAGCTGATAGTCTGGTAGTAACTGCATTTCATTGCAGGAGGCCAACACTTTAAAGATGGGCGACTTTCAAGATGGTATGCGGCATTAGCGTCAGTGAAACTCTGGAGTTGAGTTCCATCTATTTTCATTGTTACGATTATTATGATGTTTATATGATTCTTATGATTATTATATGACAAGTATTGTTTTTAGTTTCATTACAGTTTTTCACATTTCTCTTTTACAGTGCATCATTTCCAGTTTGCAAAACTCTTAACACAATATGCAGTACCAACATTCACCTGAGGACATTAGTTAACAACTGCTGCAAAATGCTACCAAAACGTTTCTCTTTTAGCAGATTACTTCTATTTTGGTACTAGAACACACACACACAGTCACACACAAGATGCAGCAATAGGGGGTGGGGGTGGCGGTGTTGGTTTGGGGTAGTGGGGTGGGGTCATAAACAGGGCCAGATTAACGCACAGGCTATATGGCTACAGCCTAGGGGGGCCCACCTGCCAGGGGCCCCCGGTTGGCCAAAGAGGAGGGATCAATAATTGCAGAATTGTGAGAAGATGCAGTATTAAAACATTGTCTGTACATATGTTATTCTTAATTCTTAAATCTTGGAATTATAATGCTGGTATGTAAATTTGTTGCAAAATTGACCTTCTGCAGGGGCCTCCAGTAACGAATAGGGGCCCTATACCATCTTATTCACCCAGGTCATATAGTAGCTAACAAAGCTAACAAAATTTACATTTTTATATACACAAAACAACAAATTGTAAATCGCTAATTATTAGGTAGGTTTCTTTGGCTGCGAGATGACTATTTAATTTTTCTGACAAAGTCCAGAATGTTGTGTTTTGCTACATTGAATACATTTTGTTTTAGGTTTTGACTGTGAAGCATAACTGTTTTGAAAAAATGCCTGAAAAAGAACTCAAGTTGTACATGATTTTGTTGGTTGTAAACATTGACTAAGAGATGTCATGACATTTGGTGGAAGTGGTGATTACGTAAATGCAATTGTGTGAAAAACGAAAGGTGTACACAGTTTGATTCCAGGGGACTGTGGTTGTTGCAAGAGTGTTAAGAGCTTTGAAAATGTAGACATTCAGCAAAGAGTGTGAAAATTGGTGATAAAAAGGAAAAAAAAAAGGAAAAAAACGACTCCCTATTTTTTCGCAGAGACGGTCTCCGAGTGGCTGTAAAAGTGACATATAACTTTTACAAGGCTTTTGAGACTCGAGACAAAAACATTATTTCAGTGTGTGTAGGCCTATGTGTAGCCTATGTCCCTGTGTGTGTGTGTGTATGTGTGTAAATGCGTGCATACAGCATGTTCAGCGTATGTATGATACGAATGATATGTGCATAGCACGTGCGTGCGTGTGTGTGTGTTATATACATGATTGTGTGTGTGTGTGTGTGTGTGTGTGTGTGTGTGTGTGTGTGTGTGTGTGTGTGTGTGTGTGTGTGTGTGTGTGTGTGTGTGTGTGTGTGTTTTATACATATGAGTTTGTGTGTGTGTGTGTGTGTGTGTGTGTGTGTGTGTGTGTGTGTGTGTGTGTGTGTGTGTGTGTGTGTGTGTGTGTGTGTGTGCACGTGTGTTGTCATACGTGTGTTGTCATACGTGTGTGTGTGTGTGTGTGTGTGGGCTGGGCTGGGGAGGAGTGGAGTGGAGACCCAGCGTGGGTGTGGGTGTGGGTGTGAGGGTGGATGGGTGGCCCTGCTGTCAGTTGGTGGCTCTGCCTGTGATTTCCCCTGGGTGCATGCTGGTAATTTAGTTGCGTTACGTTGTGCCATTGTCTGTCCATGCAGCGCTACTGCACGCTGCCAGACAAACACTCCACTTGTCTGGGGCGTGTGTAATAGTTTTTTTTTCTAAAGAAGCAAGATAAATCTCTTTCATATGCTCAAGCATGTATTGATGGTAGGTACCACTGCTCTAGCCTTTTCGTCTGCAGAATGTAGCAGTTTTTTGGTCAATCTCTTGGGGAATATCGTTGTTACATGAATGTTGGTGTGTGCTTGCTTGCATGTGCTGCATGCGTATGTGTGCCTATATCCATATAGCATGCTGTGTGTGTGTGTGTGTGTGTGTGTGTGTGTGTGTGTGTGTGTGTGTGTGTGTGTGTGTGTGTGTGTGTGTGTGTGTGTGTGTGTGTGTGTGTGTGTGTGTGTGTGTGTGTTTTGCTCTCTCAATATCTGTGTCTCTTTCTCTCTCTTCCTCTATTTATCTGTGTATTTTGTGTCTGTTGCCTTTGAGAATGTAGATGGGTGCGCTAGGTCTGTCTCCTCTGCTCTCTTCCTCTCCCTCCACTGTCATCCTCCTCCTCCTCCTCTTCCTGGAGTCCATGTCAGCTTTTCAGTGCAGCCCTGAGCCATGGCAGGAAAGCCAAGCCTTACATTAACTCTGGGCTTCAGCTAAGCGGCCTCCAGTGTTTTTTCTAGCAGCCGGGCCCCTCTCTTCTCTTCTCTGCTCTGCTCTGCGCTTCTCTTCTCCTCTCTTCTCTTCTCTTCTCTTCTCTTCTCTTCTCTTCTCTTCTCTTCTCTTCTCTTCTCGCTCATTCTCTCTCCTCTCCCGTCTTCCCTCTCTTCTCTTCTCTTCTCTCTCTCATGCTCTCTCCTCTCCCGTCTTCCCTCTCTTCTCCTCTCTGCTCTCTCTCATGCTGTCTCTTCTCTCGTCTTCCCTCTTTTCTCTCCCGTTCTTTTCGCTCTCTCCCTCTCACTCCTCCACTACACCATTACCGCAAACACCTTATACAGGCAAACTCAGCCCTCTTTCATCCGAATCACTGTCTTTCTTTTTCTTCCTTTTTTCCTACCAGTTACATTGCTTTATGAGCAAAGATAGGAATAAAAGAAATGCAAGCAGACTTTCAATTAGAACAGTTAGATTGGAGAGAGAGAGAGAGAGAGAGAGAGAGAGAGAGAGAGAGAGAGAGAGAGAGAGAGAGAGAGAGAGAGAGAGAGACTGTAGCTAGGTGTACCTACTATATGCCTACAACTCCATGCCGACACATACTTCTGAATGTGTTACTTTTGGTCTGTATTCTGCACACACACACACACACACGCAGCCCCGCCGACAGGGGGGGACAAAAGGGCTTTTTGTCCCGGGCCCTGGGATAGGGGGGCCCAGAACTGGGCCCTCATTAAGTTTGTGTTTAATGGTTCTAATTATTTTCAAAATAAGATGGTTTTTCAGAGAGGGAGGTGCGCTATATTTACATTAAATAAATGATGCAGATATTTTGCCTTTCCTGCCCTTAAAAAGGATCAAGAGCCCCCACCTCCCCCAACCCCAGTGCACAAATGGTTTGGTCGGTCAGTACGAGAAAGAAAAAAAGCGGCTTCAACTTAACGCGGCTCGTGCCAATTTGCCAAGGTGTCTGAAGAAGCAGTCGTTCACCAGGAGGGCAGAAAATGAAGGATAGGAGAAAAATAGATGAAGACACCAGAAGCCCCAGGATTTCAGTAAAAAGTTCTTCAGATGATGCAGGTACTAACAATAGCAGAGAACACTAACAGAGCAAAAGTTTCCCTTCATAAACAGACACGCCCTGCACTGCAGCATTCATGTTTAAAACATGATCAGTCACACAGTCGCATCATTCTATAACCACAGCTTAGTAAAATTGTGTTTCAAATCTGACCATCTGTGACCTTAGCTAGGAATATGCACATTAGCCCCAATCGTAACATGATGAGAAGTTGCGTCGCGCGCAAGGAGAGGGCAAGGGAGAACTTTTAAAACTGCGCTATTATGCAACGCTATTTCGCTTAGCGCGTATAAATCCCGCTTAGCGCAAATGCTAACACTTTATCAACCGGGGAGAAACAGTGTACATCCGTTTTGCATATACATTTCTGCAACTTGACTTGTTCCTGTGTTTGGCTATTCCTGGTGTGGGAAGGCTGACGTCTTGGTGTGCTGGTGGTGACAGCTAGTGAACTAGAGCTGATCAGTCAGGCACGTTTTGATGTGCAAGCCCTCAAATTGGTAGTAAGTAAATTACACCTACACTTGTGTTATTAATGATGTGAATCCTATTTATTTTGTTTCAGAATCATTTCTAAATAAATGTTGGCAAATATGCATGAATAATTGGATGGATAGATCATTTAGGCCAGGCGCGTCGAGAGACCTGGGCATTCGGGGCTACAGCCCCGGATCTCCGGGGATTAGCCCCGAATCTCTCTGGACTGGACTGACATAAATAAAATATGTATAATAATAATAATATGATTAAGAAGAAGAAATAGTAGAGAAGAGCTCCGTGGACCACACTTTGAGCAGTGATACCGCTCCTGTCATTAGGCTATGCAACTTTGTAACCAGCACAGACCGCACGATTCTGACACGATGATATGTAAATATGGAACTGTACAAATAACAACTTTCCAACCGAAGCCGCTATCCACCTTGTTAGTAGATCTAGCCTCGTTGTAGTGACGTCATGCTGCTGTCAACCAATCAGGTGTCAGTTCTATGCTGGCTTGAACAGAGCCAGGCGGGCTCGTGGTTTATGAAAAAAAAAATCTGGAATGTTTAATATCTCGACAACTCAATGACTTCTGGAATAGGCTATAGGGATCCCACTTCATTTCATTTTTAGATCATTCAGGGATTTTTTTTTAGCAGCCATAGGTCACAATGTTGACATTTTCCTCTCATTTTAGCATCCACTATTCAATCACAGTATATCTAGCTGTATCTATCAAAATGGATATTTGGCGAATCTAAATGGATATTTGGGCTCTATCTTCAAGTAACAGGACAGCGTAAGGTAGGACATCTGTTTTTTTCCTGATGTGCTCGCCGAAGCACTGGTGTCAATGTTGTTGTCATGTTTTCTACTTGTCTTCAGTCAAGCTCTAGTTGCAACTAGCCTTCACTTCAAACAAGCACCCGTTCTATCATGTCACCAAGCTAACACCCCCTTTCAAACAGACACACCTTTCCTGAATTCATAGTGGGCTGGCAGCGTGATTTAGTTATACCGTGTGTATTGTGATGTGTGCAGATTCGCATGTGTTTGTTGGCTATCTGCATGTTTGTGTAGTTTTGGGCAAGCTCCAAAGACTGCTAGAACTACTCGTAATTTGCTAACCTAGTGAGCTAACATTTAGCTCCACCACGTAGACAAGCTACCTCCAGACAAAATCTCTGCTACCTCCAGAAATGGCAAGCTACAACCATGTGGAAAACGTAGCGAACTACATTACAAGCTACTTCAACTAGAAATTCAAAATTACGGCATATTTGAATTATTTGGGCTGCAAAAATGACATCTGAAGACATTATTGTCTGTTGGACTATGATAGCCCCCATGATATTTTTGGACTGGGTATGGTCAGAGAATCTCTAACAGGGTATGGTCAATCAGCTGGCTTTCTTGCTCCTGTCTCCCTGTGTGTGCGCGCGCTTGTGTGTGTGTGTGTGTTTGCCTGGTCATGAGCAATGTGCGAGTTTGATTGCATCGGCCTGATGGAGGCAGTGAGCTCGCGCATGAAATGTCAATAGAACCAAAGGTGTGGACAGTCGGGTGTATGATATGCTTGCGCAAGACATTTTGGGAGATTATGGTCCATGGTCTGTCAACTAGCGCTCCTCCTCTCCTGTGTGTGTGTGTGCGTGTGCGTGTCTGTCGCTTGTTTTGAGAGTTTGACGAACGAGTATGCAGACCCGTATGGATGTTGCGCATGGAGATGTTCAGTTTTTAATCATCATTTTTGTGATATCATATACTGTCATGCAGAGAGCAAAAACCGTGGTTAGTGCCTCGCATTGCGACTGACTGTGCAAGAGCAGCGCACTGTTTTGAGACAGCATAGCCGAGCTTACATGTCATGTGTGTTACTGTAAATATGCCTATAGGATAACGTAAGGCATGTTTTTTCACTACCACTATGAGCTAATTCTCTCACAATATCCACTAGGCTACTCGGCACA
>NC_085876.1:32071878-32106878 GCF_034702125.1 Engraulis encrasicolus
CTGTCTGTCTGTCTGCGCGCGTGCGTGCGTGCGTGCGCGTGTGCATGCGTGTGTGTGGAGGGGGTGGGCTGGGCTGGGCTGGGTAACCACAGGGTCCCTGGAGCTGGTCCAAGCCCCTGGCCCTCTGCCACATACCCAGCCAGGCCACATGATCCCCCAGCCCCACGCAGCTTCATCTCCCTGCCCCATGGAGACACATTTTTTGTCACTCTGTTTTTTATTATTGTTTTATTTTGTTTACAGGACGATATGATTTCAGTGTACTGTAACTCTAACTTATGTTGGTCAGTAAAGTGTATTGTCTTGTGGTAAGACCTAAAATATACTGGTTACAGTGATGAAATGTATATCAGTTTGGGTTTCCATCAATTCTTTCTCTCTCTCTATTAGAATACTAATGTTTACTCTTACAGGGTGATACATTCCCTCTACCAATTCTACCAAAATGCCTGTGATTTAACTGTTGACCTACTGTCTTTCAGTGGTAAAGTAATGGCATTGCTGTTCCTGTTGTAGTGATCAAATAGATACATCAGTGTGACCATGTGCTCACACAAATTAATTATCTGGTTTTCAATGCAATCTTCAGTCTGCAATACACCACTTACCTTATCAGTGCTGTATGCTGCTGGATGTTTCACTTCTGTCGGGATTGATACTCGTGTCCCAAGTAAATTAAGTGAGAGTCTGAAAAATAGTGTCTTTTCATTCCTTTATATTAGTAAAACTCCCTCCCAAATCCACATACAGTAAAAGTATTGGTAGCACTGAGCTATCCGTCTGGACCTGGGTTACACTGGTGCCGGGACGTGAATGGGAGTGACATGTAGGGGGTTGGAGCAATAGAACGTTAGAATAGAATTCTTTTTGGAGCAATAGAACGTTAGTAAACCTTCCTCCCAAAGCCTCATATAGTATTGATAGTACTCAGCTATTAGTCTGGATCTTTGGCCCAGTGGTATCGTTCTTTGCTTCCTATGCCCTGTGTTGCCAATTTAGCGACTTTGTCGCTAGATTTAGCAGCATTTTGACGTCCCTGGCGACTAAAACGACTTTTTGGTGCATTTGGCGACTTTTTAAAACGTGCATTTTCAATGACAAAATTATTGTTTTTCAACATAATTGTAACTGCGCCGCCGTCAGGAACGTTTCCCACGGTTGAGCTGGGGCTGCAGATTAGCTCTGATCTCCAAACTATAGCTAGCACTGCCCATTTGCGCTGTGAACGAAGGCATGTGGGCACATTTTCTAGGGATCAGCATGTCGTACATGACACATGAAAAAAAAGTCACCCAAAGTCACAATTGGGTCGCTGAAAAGTCGCTAGAGGTCGCTAGATGACGTCATGTTGTTACGTATGACGTCATAGCGTCATGTACGGCACGACGTCATCTAGCGACTTCTAGCAACTTTTTCAGCGAGCCAATAGCGACTTTGGGTGACTTTTGTTGGTGAAATTGCCCATGCCGAACTGGAGTGTTGATTGGTAGGTTGCGTCTCACTTCGCAGGATGACCTCGGTGACATTTATGCCATTCACGTACGTTGACGAGAGGAAGAATCAGGCAAAGGGCCATGAAAGTGGAGACTCAAGCACTGTTAAAGCAACACTACATATTTTCTCTCAAACTTAAATGAAATGTTTCCCACCTTTCCCACCATGAAATGGTTCTCACCTTTCCCCCTGTCAAATCCCCATGCTATTTAGGCCTATGTGGTGCCAAGGATGTGTGCTGATGCTGGGTGGCTGGGGCGAGGTGGTAGATGAGGTAGGGCCTATAGGGTAGTGATTCTCAAACTATGGACCGGGCCCACTGGTTGGCCCTGAACGTATTCCAAGTGGTCCTTGAAATAATTTTCTAAAAATAATAATCATATTTTGGTGTGTGTTGCTGTTGATTTATTTGAGTTTTATTCTTATTTGGGTCAGAGGTGGGGCCCCGAACATTTTTTGACAATTTCGAGTGCGCCCCAAGTTGAAAAAGGATGGGAACCCCTGGTATAGGGGACAGGGAACAGTAAGCTCAGTGAGCGGGGAGGAGGTGGTGGGGGTGGGGGTTTGGCAGTAAGCTTTGGTACCAGGGGGACAAATCCTTTCCAAAAAGCTTTTCATCTTGAGGCCAGAGGAAACCACACTTCCCTTGCATCTTCAAGGGAGCAAAACGGGGCCATACCACCACTGCTCTCCACTAAGCACTTTTAACCTTACTAGAGGCTGGGGATTTGGGGAGGCCTGCCTGCCTGTCTATCTGTCTGTCTGTTTTCTTTGACTTTTCTTTATTTTTGCTCGCTCTTCCTCTTTCTCTTTTTCTTTTTTCTTCCTTCCTCTCTCTCTCTCTCTCTCTCTCTGTCTCTCTTTCTCTCGCTCTCTCTCTCTCCAATCTCTCTCTGAGTTTTGGAAGACGGACTCCCCCATTGACGCTCATAAATCAGTGGATTTCTAAGAATGCTACGGGAAAAAAAATTTGCGGGACGAAAGCGGGTCACTTGCTCCCCTACGATCCGAATATGTCCTGTTAGTTACATGCATGTGTGTCTGTCTGTGTGTGTCTATGTGGCAAACTGGATTAGGCCCAGTGTGCAGACCCTGTGTATTTCCCCCTCTGCAGACTGTATGTGTGCATGGACATGTACCTGTATGTATGAAGCATATTCTGTGCATGTGTGGACGCACCCATTGTGCGTGCGCACACACACAGACACACACGCACGCGCACACACACACACACACACACACACACACACACACACACACACACACACACACACACACACACACACACACACACACACACACACAGACACACACACACACACACAAGTGTGCGTTATCTGCTCAGATATAGAGTGTTGAACTCCTACTGTGTCTGTGAGAGGGGGGATTTAATAGCCACTTAGCATTTAGCCATAAAGCTGTCAGGGCGAAGTGTGATGGCGGGATTCTTTTTTTCCTCCCTCCGCTCTCTTCCTGTGAAGGTGTGCGATGCCTGGAGGGTAGCCCAGCGATTACAGACTCCTTACAGTCAAGGCTATTGAACCTCATATAGGCAAATACTCATTTGTTCAATTTAAAATAGTGCCCATAACACTGTGTTATAATCGGACATAATCGTTATTCGTAGACATAACTCACTGGAAATAAGTGTATTGTCGTAATCACTTGCATATTAAATGGTGTTATGCTATTTTACTGTGATATACTGTATGTGTGGCATTAAATTTTGGGGTAGCTATACACTGAAACTTTACGAGGGGTTGAAATGATGATGATATAATTTCCTGTAATTTGTAAGCATTTTCCAAACACTTAAATGTCCTCTGATGTCCCATGCACAGAAATTGGGTCAGGTGTAATGAATGCCAACTAGCAGAGTTTGGCAGTAGAAGGTTAGTAAACCTCCCACCCAAAGCCTCAGCAGCGCTGAGCCATCGGCCTGGATCTTTTTTTTTTTTTTTTAAAGGTTTTTTTTTATACTCTTTTTCAGCTTTATTGATGACAGGACAGTATGAGAGGTGGACAGGAAGCGAATGGGGAGAGAGACGGAGAGGGGTTGGCAAAGGACCCGGGCCGGGAATCAAACCCGGGTCGGCCGCATAGCACACTAGGGCCCCACCATTAGGCCACGGCAGGGCTATCGGCCTGGATCTTGAGGCCAGCGCTATCGTGGTGTGCTTTCCCATTCCGAACTGTAGCGTTGACTAGAAGGTCGTGGGTTCGAGGCCCGAGTGCAGAGGATGACCTTGGTTACACTGGTGCTATGACCCATGAGTTTCAGGGTGGTGAGTGTAACGGATGTCAACTAACAGAGTTTGCAGATAGAAAGTTAGTAGAGATCCCTCCCAAAGCCTCATACTGTTAGCGCTGAGCTGATGCTGGTCAGAGGCGCATCTTGTCACCAGGCAGGTAGGCAGCTGCTTGGGGCCCCCATGCCTCTAGATAGTGAATAACAGTTAAGACTTTAAACTACGGCAGTTGCGATTAGTTGTGAATGTTAATTCTTTTGAATCTTTGCTTGGGGCACCAATTTGCCCGAGAATCTCCACTGATGCTGGTTACACGTATATGTTGTGGATATTCTTTTATCCGTTTACGTTCAAGCAAGACATATGGATAAAAATACAAACTCCATTTTAACAGGTGGGTTTTAGCCCCCTACAAGGGATCTTTTTTAAAAATGGAGTTTTTAAATGCGCATTCTAATTACATTACATTGCATTTGGCAAACTTGCATTTAAACCAAAGCGACTTACAATCAAGGACATAATTATAGCCAAAATCACTAGCGGATGCAAAGTGCACAGGAAATATACAGAACAACAAGTGCAGATGCAAAG
The DNA here is from genome assembly GCF_034702125.1 of Engraulis encrasicolus. Lineage (NCBI taxonomy): Eukaryota > Metazoa > Chordata > Actinopteri > Clupeiformes > Engraulidae > Engraulis > Engraulis encrasicolus. Next base: position 32,076,213 of record NC_085876.1, read on the forward strand.
TAAGGTTTTTTTGTGTGTGAAGTAGAGATACATACACATTACACATAAATAATATTACCTGGGTATTTTGATAAACGAACATTTTGCTTAGCGAAATATTTTCGTTCACATCAAAGGCAAATACGCATACATGTGCTGTTGATAGCTGTCATAAATACGTTAAGCCTGTGGGCCGTAAGTAGTGCCATTCAAGTCTCCGTTTAACTCTGATTATATACAAACGCTAACCGGAGATTTTAAAAAATCTCCACTTTTGCCGGAGTTTTTTTGGAGCTTCGTTTATAGAGGGAAAACCTTCGTTTGTTTGTGAACGAAAGGCACATCCGAAGGGGAAGGTCTGCGTATATCAAAATACCCGGGTATGTATAAACACAGAGAGGCCAAAACCAATGTGTTTTCAAAATATACGTACATGTGCCTACGAGTAAACAGATTCTTATAGCTGTGCTGTGCCCCCCATTCTTTGCCCATGTGGTCTACTCATGGACTCATGGTCATTTGGGGGATGCCCCACCACCTGTATCTCCGCCTGCACAGCTGAGCGCTCATTATCAGGTACTGATGGTAGTGATGGAAGGCAGACCTGTTGCAGACCGAGAGAGAGACAGACAGACACACACACAGGAGAATTGTGTGTGTGTGTGTGTGTGTGTGTGTGTGTGTGTGTGTGTGTGTGTGTGTGTGTGTGTGTGTGTGTGTGTGTGTGTGTGGTTGTTTGTGGTTGTGTGTGTATGTGGTTGTGTGTGTGTGTGTGTGTGTGTGCGTGCGAAACTGCCAGGCAACCCCCTGGACACGGGCCAAGTGTGCTGGAGCTTTGTACTCCTTATTGTGGTTATTGTAAGTGTGTGTGTGTGTGTGTGTGTGTGTGTGTGTGTGTGTGTGTGTGTGTGTGTGTGTGTGTGTGTGTGTGTGTGTGTAGTAACATGCAGTGGATACACGTATCCAGGACAACGTGAGAATGAGCATTGATGAAATGTCAGTTCCCCTGTGAGTATGTGTGTGTGTGTGTGTGAGAGAGAGAGAGAGAGAGAGAGAGAGAGAGAGAGAGAGAGAGAGAGAGAGAGGAAGGAAGAAAAAAAGAAAAAGAGAGAAAATGCATTCCTATTTCACTCAACCTGACTCCATGCTTGTTAGGAGATTCCATTCCACATTATTGGGTTGTCCTGGTGACCCAATGAATGGCTCTCTTCCCAGACAAGATCCCGGGGGATTTAAAAAAGAAAAAAAAAAACATCTGAATGATATATCATCAATTAACTTTCCTCGGCCCTGACATTCTGACTCTTTCTTGGCAGGGTCAGAAATTGCAGGTCATTATTTATTTCTGGAAACTATTTATACAATCTCGGCCTCTTTAAAACTGATCAGTGTGTGGGATGGAATGGGGTGAGGTGGGGTGTTGTTGGTGGTTGTGGGGAGGGAGGGATGGTGGAGGACGTGTAGTGGTTTTAAGCAGGCCTCAGAGTGAACTCTGTCGTGGCCTAACTGTCCCCGGGAATCAGAGAATGTTACAGGGCCAACGATGTAATGTGAGTTTTTTTTCCTGGTTAGGAGGTTGCAATGCACACTTACTCAGTCACTTCAGCTTTCATTCACTGCAGCATTTAGTGCACGTACACGCACGCACGCACGCACGCGCGCACGCACGCACGCACGCACGCACGCACGCATACACACACATATACGCACACACGTTTGCACGCATTCTTGCGCGCACGCACACACACACACACACACACACACACACACACACACACACACACACACACACACACACACACACACACACACAGGGAACGTTGTGGTGGTTTTGCTTGCGGTGCCAGAGAGAGTGGAATGTGCCTTTCATTCATATATTTCAGCAACAAGCTGTTGACGTCTGTGAAACTTGTGGTTGGGCCGACGTGTGTCTTCTATTCTCTTGTGCTTCTAGGAAGTGTTATTTTCTTGTTACGGAAGCATTAGCGCTCTTTCATTTGAATGCTATTGAAGTACTAAAGCAGTGTTTCTCAACCTTTTTTTAAGGCGAGGCACAATTTCAATTCATGAAAAATGTCAAGGCATCCCAAATCAACAAGCCGTAACATAGCATCGCATCCGATACCACAAAAGCTTAGAAAAGTAACACATTTGGAGACGTCACACGACCTACGTTTGAAGTTGCAGCTGACTGGGGCGACCTATATTTACTTTATTGTGCTTAAATGGCAGATGAAAGATTCCACTGACTAGCATTAACTTATCAATTTAGACAAATATGTATCATATTACATAATTTATTTATCAGCCACGCTTCCGCGGCACCCCTGAGTGGGGGCCCGCGGCACCCCAGGGTGCCCCGGCACCCCTGTTGAGAAACACTGTACTAAAGCACGTCCGATGCTTCATACACATGTAAGGCTTTTGTTTTTTTAAATGTATGCCGTTGTTTAAGGTTTTGCTTAACTCCCGTGGACAGTTGCGGCCTTTTCCATGAGAGGATCCTGAGGAAATAAACAAACAGTGACAAATGCTTCCATGAATTGCTTTTCTTATGGTTTACTTCCAAGGAGATGCTCTACTCTGGGTGTTAGCACTAGCAGCGTGCGTGCGTGCGTGCGTGCGTGCGTGCGTGCGTGCGTGCGTGCGTGCGTGCGTGCGTGCGTGCGTGCGTGCGTGCGTGCGTGCGTGCGTGCGTGCGTGCATGGTATGTGCACGTTTGTGTGTTTGTGTGTTAATGTTTGTTTATATTTATATGTGTGTGTACGTGAGTGCATGCGAAAAGGTGGCAGGCCAAAACTGTGGCATGAGGAGCAAGGTAATGAATGCATCATGTTCGTCCCCACGATAAGGGCGCTGTGAGGAACACCCAGAGTGGAGAACACAAGGCTTCATCATCTCATCGCACCACCACTATAGGGTAAGTAGGTAGTGCCACCCACTAAGAACCTATCTGTTATTGTTTGAATGTAGCACCTATTAGAAGGAAGTTTGGATTAGTGTGAAGTGTAACAAATGCCAGCTGAAACAGCTTGGTGTGGAAAGTTGGTGAACTTCCCTTCCAACACCTACAAAAGATGCAGCACTATCTGAACTAACCCGGCTTTTAGCCATGTATGATGTAACTGAGATGTTCCTGCGCAGTCCGCCATTTGTGGCTCGAACCCACCTCCTCCTAGTTAACGCATCAGTTTGGGCATGGGAAACAGCATACTGCTGAGCTAAAGGACCAGTCTGATAGCTCAGTGCTACTGAAACATTATGAGGCTTCAGGAGGGAGGTTTAGCCTACTAACGTTCCTCACCACACTCTGCTAGTCTCCGCTACAGTAGCATGCCTCCCATGCTGTAAGGTCACAGATTCAATACTGAGTCTGGACTATAGAGGAATAATCAACACACTGCATTGCCCGAGGTCAAATCAAAGTGAAATCAAATGCTAGCCGAAAGTTAGCCTCTATGTTCCATTCACTTTAGTGTTAGCCTGCAGTTCGTTAGGCCGTATCTTCCCAACCAATTAGGGGTGTAAATAATAATGAAAGTGTATCGATGCATCGATGTATCGGCCAAATCGCATCGTGGGGCATTATCGGAAATAATCCAATCACTGGCCCCTGTCCAATGCCCTAGCTCCGTAACATAATAGAACTGGATAAGTAATTGGAAAAAATCGAATCGAATCGAATCGTAACATATCTAGGGGCATTCTTAAGTATCGTAAATAATTAAATCCCTGCTTTAAGAAATCGATACTGCATCATATCGTCATGGAGGCTGTGTTACACCCCTACAACCAATAACACAAAACAACAGGAGAGTGCATTGGTTCACACCAAACTTCTCCTTTGATGGAAAAAGCTCCAAGCGATACGAGGGGGTGTCTTGGAAGGATGAATGGAGTGCCATGGGAGAGGAGCCATAAGGCCCTCACACTAGGCTAGGCTACATGCAGACAGTTTATCTTCCATTACACCCCTGGGAGTGCGGGATTGTGGAGAGACATGTCGGGGTAATTAATTAAACCGAGGAGATTTAAAACTGAGGTGGAGGGAAAGCGATTCTTGTCTCTTCAAAAACATATTGCGATGCTCACCAGGCCCGCTGACAGAGGTGGACAAACGGGTATGTTGTCCCAGGCCCAGGGAGACAGGGGCCCCATAATTGGATCCTCTACATTGTATATATTGGATAGGTGGCCCTTTCAGATGACTTTGTCCTGGGCCCAGCAAAAGCTTTCAGCGGCTCTGATGCTCACAGCACTTTACTTGGTGGTTATTGTGTCATTGTTTACAATTAAACCTGACATTTGAAAGTTAGTCCAAGACTCACTGTCAATGTTATTGTCTTCAGAGCAGGGGAATATGTGTGTATAATCCATAGCCTACATGTATTTCTCAAAACAGCAAACAAAGCGAAATCCTACTCGAACATTTGTATCGTGTTCTGTGCTATCAAGAATGCAGGCTTTATTTCGTGCTTATATGGTTTATGTTGCACCTCACAATGGAAAACCATTCAGCCTTACAAGTTGTTGTGTGCACCAAAAAGCAGTAGGCCTACTTATTATTTAAACCAACAAGCAATCAGTGAAGATGCTGTAAAAAACACACACACACAATTTATCTGCCTTCTACCATACAACAGAGAAGGCAAATATTAAAGTCTGGGTGTGCACAGGGATGAGATCTGAGATGCAAACCCCCCCTCCTTCCCTTCCACACCAAGTTTATGCTAAAGGAAACACCCGTCCCAACCCCCCTTCTCTTCTCTCTCTCTCTCTCTCTTTCTCTGCCTTTATCTCTGCACCCCTTCTCTGTATTCTGACAGCACCATGCTCACAATTTAGCTGATATATTTCAAAATCTGACCCCACACACACACACACACGGCAAAACACGCAAACACACACACACACACACACACACACACACACACACACACACACACACACACACACACACACACACACACACACACACACACACACACACACACACACAAATGACTGGTTTTATAACCCATCCAAAGCTACTCGTTTTAATGGACCTGTTTAAAACAAAAAGGGGCTAATAACCTTTTTTAGCCACATTGATGTGCAAGGTCAGGTTGTCAGGGCGCAAGCCAAACCAGCAAGCAAGCAGGCAGGCAGGCAGGAACGGTGCTTTATTTTATGCAGCGACTAGGCTATGTGAGTGGGGGTAGAGCGAGGAAAAGCACTGCGCTCAGAGCTCAGAGCTGTCTGCTGTGCTGTGCTGCGCCCGCGCTCTGCTGTTCAGTGCTGTCTGCACGCGGCCCATCCCCCCACGTTCACATAGCAAAGTTCTGCTGCTTTTGCAAGAGCAGTGAAGCTGCCGCCACTGCTGCTGGGCGAGCGAGGGAGAGAGAGAGAGAGCGCGAGCCAGAGCCAGTGAACGAGAGCGTGAGGCAGGCAGGCAGGCAGGCAGAGGGGGTGGGGAGGAAGAGAGAGAGACAGCGCAGCGAGGGAAGGGAGGGAGAGTAGAAGCAGAGACAGCGAGGGAAGAGTGAGAAAGAGTGAGCAGAGCTAGTGCAGAAGAGGGAAGCGTGGCTGTTTTCATCTGATTATTTACTTTCTGTTTCCCTACTTTCCTTAACTGGTTCACAATGTCTATGTAGGCTAGGCTATAGCATACCAAATGTTTTTTAATGTATATATATACAAATATAATTCTTTGAATTTCCATTTAAGGCTTCCCTATATCTCTTACACAGACATAATTGCATGCTTTCGTCCTCCCAGATCAAGCCAAATGCAGCAGCTAGCCTACTCCTCTCATTTGGTCACGCCACATGCAAAAGAGACAGTCTGGACTGGTGCAGGCTTTTCATTGAGCTTGAACCATGAACTTGTGGGATTTCTGTTAGCGCCTAAAGCTGTATTAACGCCCTGTAAACTAGCTTGAAATTCACAACACATAGGCCATTCCATTGTTTAAGGCTATTGTCATTGATATTGATAGGCTATTGTCATTGTTTAAATGTAGCTGGTAGACTACATATAAATGTGCCTTTAACATTCATATAATTACCACAAAACAGGCCAAGTTACTGTTTCAGCATGAAACATTACATGTCCTGCTCTACATCCTGCTCCGTTGCCCTTTGGCTCCGTTCCGTGTTTTGCGTCTGACTATGCGCCTCAGTAAAATGGCTGTGTCTCGCGGAGCCTCGTGCTGGTTTGATCGGTTTCTCGCTCATACTCTCGTTCTGTAAGAGAAACCCCCTCACATTTTGTGTCGGTTAGTTTCATTCCCTGGATTTGTATTTATTTGGTTCCAGGAACTTTTTTATTTGAATTGGAATCGGGAGTGGAGGCCGGACTCGCTCCGGAGGTAGGGGGAATGATCCGGGACACGGGTACATTGTTATAAATAATTGTATTTATTCAATGCTACACAGAGGCATAGTGACTGACTCGCTGTGAAAGAGAGGGGGGAGAGAGGGATATCATGGCCGCTCAGGTCGCTAGCGTAGCCACTCTCAACACTAGCCCGCCATCCGAACTCAAAAAGCCGGATCGGGACACACAAGAGGAGTCGTCAGGAAGCGAAAAGCATGAAAATAAAGACTCGGGACCAGACCGTGGATCGCCGGCGCAGAAAGAACTGCAGGACGGGGCCGACGGTGGAAATGTAGGGGGAGGAGGGGATCCTGACATGAAGAACGGGACCGGGAATTCGGCTAGGGTGAACAATAATAATAACCAGAATGATTCAGGGGGCGCTGAAGGTAATGCTCACCCGGGTATGGGCCACCACCACCCGGGTACTTTTCCTCCACCACCTTACGGTTACAACCAGCCCTATAACCGAGCCCCTTTTCATCAACATGGCGGACAACAAAGCCCTGGCATGGCAGCTGCAGCGGGACCGGCAGTGCAACCAGGCAGCATGATGGACCCATACCCGCCTAATTCACACGACCCTGGCTTCCACAACCACTTCAACAACTACAGTCCATACCCAAACCGGACTCCATATCAGGGCCAAGGCTACGGCATGAGTTCCCCGCGCAACAACCAGCCCCCGAGTGCTGGGGGGCAGCCAGGCAAGCAACAGCCAACTGGGGGAACTACACCTATGGTAGCTTCCTACAACAACAATCAGAGATATAACATGGGGAACCCTCAGCCAACATCTACCCCAACACTTAACCAGCTACTAACCTCACCAAGCCCTGCAAGGAGCTACCAAAACTATCCTCCAAGTGACTACAACAGCCCAGAGAGTGCTAGCAAGGGACCAGTAGACATGGGTAGCAGTAGTCAGTATGGTGGGGGCCACCCGGCTTGGCAACAAAGAGGCCACCATCAATCCCCAATGAGCCCTGGAAACTCGGGACAACCACTAAGCAGGAACCAGGTAAACTTTCTGTTACTTTTGAGAGGCTTCTCTTCACTCCCGAGTGCATGAGTTGCAGCACTTAGCCCTTAGCTTCACATAGAAATGTGCAGTGTATTGCTATGGTTCTGCCATTGTCTCTTGCTTGTCTAAAATGGCTGCCTCGCTGCTTTCCTACAGCACAACCTAGTTTAGAAGCAGTTATAAACTAAAAACGAACATAAAGTCGTTGGTAAGACTGGACTGGTTGAGGCTGGACGTGTGTGGAGTTGACGGTCTGCATTAGGTGAAGGGTGCGTGCTCGACTTGCCGGTGGAAATTGAGAAGTAAGTTGATTTTTCAGGACCATTTTGTGTCTGCAGCAAAAAATCGGCATTAATGCAATTAAACATTTGCTTCCTCGGTGTTTACTACCTTTGCGACGACGAAAACTTAACTTCGGAACGTTGTTACTGATCTATCAAGTCTGCACGAGCCTAGTGTGGCAGAATGAGTTTGTAGATCATTATTTTATGAAGTTAAATCATTTTTATGTCACAGCTACGCAGCAAGAAAGAAGCGATGCAACGCAGTGACCAAAAATACTGTCGCCAAAAGCTTGTTTACAACCTATGGCTTTTAAAAATGTCAGAGCAAACCCAACGTGAAGTGTGTCTAAACACATGTCGCGGGGGTTAACACCCTTTGATAATTTACACCGCCTTTTTTCTTCTTACTGTATTCCGACGTGCATTATTTAATCGGAATCCTGTGTTTGGTGGTCTGTCTGCTTTGCGACCGAAAGAATCGCTGGTAAACACGGTTAGTGATTTCAGTAAGTGCGGATTGCTGCTTTGGTTTGGGAATGGATTTGAATTATGGAGGTAAAATCCTTCTGTCAAAGGCAAGAGACAGTTGGTCTTAGGTTGACATGCTAGCTGAGATCTGATTGGCTAGACCTCCGCCGCTCGTGGCCATTTATAATTGCATCTAATGTAATGCTGTTAAAATCCCCTACGAGGTGGATCTCAGCGGCAGTGGAAGGGGGTTTTAGGAAGAGAAAAATGGCCCAAACACGTTCTCCCGGTTTTTAACGTTTGGGCATGCTTAATCTATGCCGTGACCTGCATCGTGTGTGTGTGTGTGTGTCTGAGAAACGTTGGGAACTAGCGGTTTATCTTTGTTTACACAAATTAAAATGTCAGATTCTACTTGGCGAATGATGGGACGTTATTTTTTTGTACTAGATACAGTATTGTGGATGTTATTAATATTTTTTTTGCAAAGGTTTATATTTCATCCACAGCCTGCAAAAAAATAAGGGCTACATAACAGCTTTCTGGTGTTGCACAAGTGACGTTTATCCAAATTCCAACAATTCTTTAAGGAGTTGGTGTTTAGAAAGCATGTAAACATTGTGTGAATGTGTTTGTGTTTTTATATGCCAGATGCATTTGGATGCAAGCAGTGGAGACATAGCACTGCAGAGGACCATACTGCTTCACATGCCCCGTCCTCAAAACACTTGCCTAGTACACAAACTTGACCTGTCACTAACTAACTAGCCTGTATGTCATGCATGACAACTCTATACCTGCACACTAGCTTTTACAACTCCAATATTTAAACATTCTTCTATACATTCTTTCAGACCACTGCAGTAGTATTATTTTAATGACAAAAAAATAATCAGAGTGGTTACACGTGTATTTACATTAGAAAACAGCATGGGGACACTTGACTGCTTGTCTGCTTGTTTACCAATACCATGTTGTTGTCTGACTGGGAAGGAAGGGGAAGCGAATGCTGCTGTATATGTTTGTACGGTATATAACATACACTGCCTAGCCCATGCTGATCCCAGATCAGTGCTGTAGTAGGTGTGGCTAGTGGTGCAGGCGCACTGAGGCTGCTGAGAACAGTTCCTGGTACAGCCAGTGCTCCTTGGGTAGAGAGGAGAGGGAGGACGAAGCAGTGTACAGCAGTTTATGTGTAAATTAAGTGGTCTTATAGTTTTGTAGTAGTTTTATATGGGTAATACCGTGAATGTATCTATTTCTGGTACAAGCTGCTCGATTAAATGCAAACATAAATGTCTTTGATAATACTTTGTACATCCATACTCTGACAATATGAAAGTGTTCTATGCTATTCTATTCTGTTCTGTTCTATGAGAGAAAGAAGCAGCGGTAACTAAGAAGCATGGGGAGCTGAGTTAGCTGGAGAGGGAAGCAGCAGTGAGGAGAGGAGAGGAGGAGGAGAGGGAGAGAGAGCCAGCGTGGCTGTGCCTCTGAGCTGAGCCGTGGCTGTGTTTACATGCGGCCAGGTGTCAGCCAAGTGTCACTGCTTTGTGTACATTTTTTTTTCTCTCTCTCTCTCTCCCTCCCTCCTCCTCCATCCTCTCATTCAAGTCGCGTAACCATGTCAACAAGTGCCTTCACCACCCCCCCACTGCACTCCACTCCACTCCACCGCTCCCTCCATTCCACTCCACTACTGTCTCTCTTTCCCTCTTTTTTCCTCCCTCGCTCTCTCTCTCTCTCTCTCTCACTCCCAGTCTTTCCCCTAGATGCGTGCATTAGTCACACACTTTCATTTGACTAGCTGTCCACACTTCTGCTTTCTCTCATTGTTGAGGGTATTTCCTATTTTGGCTGGGATGTTTTCTTTTTTTCCCCAGGCAGTTGGCTGCATGATTGCTGTAGAAAAATAAATTCTACAATACGTTTTTTCTTCTGCTATGAAGGAGAAATAAAATGTATCTTGTGGGCACACTCATTCAATATATGTATCGGTGTATGAGTCTGATGGTACTGCTGGTTGATGGGTAATTTTCAGTTATGCGTTGAATGATTTGTCAATGTTGGTTTGTTTGTTTATTAACAATAAAAACATATCAGTGCGCCAGTAGTGAATCTGGTGATGCCCACAAGTGACTTTGTATTTTGCTATGCCTTGTCCTATCTTTAATGACTTATGTATGACTTCAAGCACTCATACAAGAAGTAGGAACAGAAAGGGAGTGATTATTGTCACAATGTATAACAGTAGTACTTGACTATAACTGTGTCAAATTATGTAGGATTGTCAGAGGCTGAAAAATACATTTTGCCTGCTGGTTCTACATTTGAACATTTTGTTCTCCTGGTTCCACAGGGAGAAATGTAACTGTGCTTGTTATTAATATTGGGCTGTTACATTCGCTCCGTGTTACTTTATTAATTGAAACAACATTGGTCACATTTGGGGAGACTGTATCCCTTTGGGAACCTTTTTTTTCCAGTGACCAGTGAAATGTGAACGCAAAGAATGTTTTGCAGTAGTTAAGAGTTGACTAAAAATATATACACCCCCATTCAGTAAATTAGTTCAAGTTTTTTTTAATCGTTTGTCATCGGAATATTTCAGATGGCAACTGAGTGAATTGGGCAGCTTTAAAGCTGTTGGACTGATGGTGTGGTATTGCAGCACAACATGAACAAGTATTCAGAACAAAATGCTAAAACTGACTTGTATATTTTCCTGCCCTCTCCCATACAGAATCTTAAACGGGTGCCCTACATGTGATGCGTAGCGTGTCTATGCATGCAGTGTTTGTGAAGGGGGCGTGAAGGGAACGGTCACATGTTGTACGCCAGTCATGCTAACTTGATTTGACTGGCCCTGGGCTTTGCTCTTGTACCTGCCTACAGAGTGGTGTGCCTGGATGTTTGCCTGTCCCCGACTTTGGGGACGGTGCATGTCTCAGGGGGTCACATGCATCGCATGTTGTGTCTGAAACGTTGCCTCTCTCTCTACCCCAGGGATGACCCTGGTGATGCTCGTCAGTGGTCTTCGGAGTTATTGATTTCAAGGAAGAGTTTGTCTCTCTCTCTCCCCCCGGAAAATAAAGAAGGCAGGACGACTCCTCAGCCAGTACCGTTTCTGGTTCATATGCCATTATATTGATATTTAGAGTACCTTTGCACAGCTTCAGATGTGCGAGTGTCCTGACTGTAGGGACCACTGGGTGGCGCTGTGTTTTCTGGACTAAGGGTTTCCTCAATGTTGGGGGACCACCACGGATGGTCCTTCTGTATGTTTCTAATGCAGGGCCAGTTGGGTCCTTTCAGGCCTCATCGGTGCGGATGAGGGAAGCAGAAGGTGTGACCTGCTCATTGATTCGTCAACTGTCCTAGCGAGGGGCACAAATCACTCCTACAAGATTGTTTTGGGAGATTGAGAGGGCGACTTTTGAGGAGGCCAGAGTGGCATCTGATTCTCTTGACACCAGAAGCTTTTCAGTGTGCCATAAGTATGATCACGTGAAGTGGAATACGCATTTGTTACTTTTAGTCATTTCTTGTCCTGCTAACAGTGTTGAAGTGATATTATTTAGCCTTTTCATGCATTCATGCCTTAAAATAGGAGCGGTTTTGTCTGTTATCAGTTTGCAGACGTTTTGTTGATGTTTTGGTTTCATGTGACAAGTAGCATACTTTTCATGCTAAGGACAACCTTGGTCATTTGGTCACATAATCTGGGTAAAGATTGCGATGAGTGCCGGGTCATCTTGTGACACTCATAACTTACACCATTATAAGCTGCTGTGTTTGATGACCTCATGATTACCGCATGTAAGGGTCAACATGTTTTGTAGTAGCAGAAGTCACTGTGTTAAATGATTTTGTTTTACTGGATTATCCAAGAGCATGTTCATTACTTGTATATTTATTACCAATTACTAATTAATTTATGGGCATTAAAGCTGTGGTTGTACCACCTGACTTCTGCTACTAAAAATGTCATTGTCCTGTATGGCTGTGGTTGCCAGTAGGGCTGCGCGATATATTGAAAATGTATTGAAATTACGATATCAAGAGTGGCGATTAAGCATATCGCGAGAATGATTACTTAATTATCGCGAACAAGTAAATCATTTCTGTGCAGTCCAATCACTTGCAGAATGTCAACAAATGTACAGGTAGCACACCATGACCAAAGCCACGCTCCCACACAGACCGACGAATTAGTGACAAGCAAAACACTCGGCTATGAATATCGGTATCGAGGTATTGCACGCTGTTATCAAGTATCATTTTTTTTTCTGATATCGTGCAGCCCTAGTTGCTAGCTGGTTTAAGTAAGCTAACCTAGTGATGAGCTGTATGTGTTTTAACCTAGCGATGAGCTGTGTATGTTTGCTGTGTATAATGACCTGTACAGCAGCAAGTTGCAAAGCACCATGTAAGCTAATGCGCAGGAGGACCCTGTGGTCCGCATGAGCAGCTCACTGGGTGTTGTAGAGCTGTAGTAGAGTCTATATGGGGTGAGAGCTGGGGGAGGTGACGAACAGGAAGGCTGTAAATGTCAAGTGAACATTCAGAGGGACCAGTGACCAGTGTAGGCTAGTACTTGGACACAGAATATTAGAATAGCGGGAAAAACGCACACACACACACACACACACACACACACACACACACACACACGCATGCTTGAGGTGTAGTGTGCTTTGCCTTGAACTTGAGCTGGACCGTTGATGGACAGGACGATGAAAGTCTGAAATGTGGGCTCAGATGTGGAACTGCTGTCTGTTACTGTGTGTGTGTGTGTGTGTGTGTGTGTGTGTGTGTGTGTGTGTGTGTGTGTGTGTGTGTGTGTGTGTGTGTGTGTGTGTGTGTGTGTGTGTGTGTGTGTGTGTGTTTTAAATGTGTTGTGTCTGCGGATTGAAAGCTGCATATTAGTTTCAGCACTCGTGCCCTGGCGTTGCAAACCTGACTATTTACGCTAAGCGTCTATTAAGGTCATGGCACAACATTTTAGCAGCAGAGACTTGGACCAAGACTGAGGTTTTTCTGGCCCTTACAAGGTCTGTGAGTGCACCAAGTTTGCCAGAATGACACAGAGAATATTTATGGGGTGAAGCTGGTCAGGGCAGAGATTATTATTGTGTTTGAGTTGTCAAGGACGGAGAACATTAAGTTACATGAATGTTGTAGGAGGAGTATTACACGGAAACAAACCTGTGAATGCGTTTTTGCGTTTCAGTATGTGTTATTTTTGTCCTCTGATGGAGGATTTGTTTTAAAGGGACACTGTGCAGGAAATGGTCAAAAAAGGTAGTGCAACTATGCTGCTCATTGAAACTGTGTCGCCTATTGCCAAGTTTTACCTTTTCATGATAGTTTACTAAGTAATAAACTGATATTTCCTAGTATGGCCCAAGTAAAGTAATTTTTGCAGCTAAAGTGGCTATTTCTGGAAATTCAAAATGGCGGACCATGGAGAAGATCCCCCTTCTCATGTATGAAAAGTGCAATTTTTCCAGTCATAATGAATACTTAGAATTTCATGGTGGTCGTAAATGTTCATGAAAAAGGTAACATTAGTGAAGGGGTAGCATGAAGTCTGGAAATAAGCAACTAAAAACTCACACAGTGTCCCTTTAAGGTAATATATGGTGTAACGTTTCTCAAAGGCCTCTATGGAATTGCCAGTCTTCATATTTTCAGTATCCTTCCTGGCTGCCACTGATGTCGTGGTGTGTGTTGCGTCATCAGTCCAGGCCAGTCCCAAAAATAACAGCGCGGGCTGGAGCCAAAATTATAAATACCTGAAACGGGCCCAGAATAAACCACACACGCCCAGAGTTGTTGGCTGGCCTGCCAGCCAGCCAGCCAGCCACCCAGAGTCTTTTCAGGGATGATGGTTTACCCAGCAGAAACCCAGAGCACAGCAGGTCATCTGTGTGTGCGTGTGCGTGTGCGTGTGCGTGTGCGTGACTCTTTGCTGTGTGCTTAATGTTGTTGTGTGTGCGCTTTCCAAGAGTTATGCACAAAAATCAGCCAACTGATATGTTCTGTTCGAGTTAACTTCTAGTGTCTTGGTAGGAGGCCACACTACTTTTAATAACTGTTTCTTTTCTCTGTTGTGTTTAAAAATGTTTTGTGTTTTTGTTATGTCAGCATTTGAAATGAAGACTCGACCGCACCAATAGACACGAGTGATCTCTCTGCTCTGGTTGCCTCACCGCTGTATGGCTTGGGGAAAGGTTGAAAGGAGCATGATGGCTTTTTAGTCTTTTCTGACTCATGGGAAGTCATGACGTGGCCTAATAATAATATTTATGTTAAAGATGAGGAAAAGGAGTGTGCTGCTTTGGGTCAATCGTTTGAAGGAAAAAGCAGGTGCTCTTCAGAAAGGACACGAGAGGTCCAGTATTTAGCTTGTGTCTATCTCCAATATGAAGGCCCACAAGCGTTATCCTTTAAAATAAAGGATTTTCAACTTTTTTCACTAAATCTGTGTGCCTTGGATCATTAAGACTACCACCTTCAACAAGGAGCATGCTGTTTGGGCCCTCACAATTTGGAGTTAGTCACCAGCTAAATACCAATATTTATGTTGCTCTCGTCTCATTGAAATGGAAGTCAAAACTCATTGCTTCCCGATTTGTTGCAGCGATGCGATGAGGGTGTACCTGATTGAGGTGGTTTGGTTTTAGTAGGTGGCCTATTTTTATGTCCGTACGTGACACTGGATCTTGTCCAGCTCCAGACAGCGATGGGGGGTGTATTTACACCTGAGCGTTTGTGTGTGTTCATGTGTGTATGAATCGCCATGTATTTTTAATGGCACGGTTCAGAGAGAGAGAGAGACGTGCGTTCCTGAGCGATGCCTGGCGAGTGGCGACTGGAGAAAGGTCCCACCACACACACCCACGTGTGTGTGTGTGTGTGTGTGTGTGTGTGTGTGTGTGTGTGTGTGTGTGTGTGTGTGTGTGTGTGTGTGTGTGTGTGTGTGTTGAAACGCATGCACACTCTGCCATGCTCTACTGCTCTGTCTGAATGCTGAGTAATGTCTTTGCGTGCTGTCTCACAGCCGTGTGTGTGTGTGTGCGTGTGTGCATGTGTGTCAGGACTCGAGGGAACAGGGGGGTGGAGGTGGTGGTGGTGTGGTTGTGTGGTGGTGCCGCCGCCGCTGAAGTGTGGAGCTGTGAGTGTCTGGCTCCCACCCACCACCACCACCCCACTTTTCCAACCCACCTTTTTTGTGAATGATCCTTTTTCCCTGCAGGCCGTGTGTGTGTGTGTGCGTTGTGCGTGTTTGTGTGTGTCCCAGTGAATGCCTCAGGAGCTGTTCTGACCTGCTCATGCTCCACGTGCCATCAGCGATCTGTCTTTTCAGGAATCGGAGGGGATTGTGGTGTGTTTGTGTGCGCGTGCGTGCGTGCGTGCGTGCGTGCGAGCGTGCGTTGTTTCTCATCTCAAGCCCAAGGCTCATTGAGTTCAGCTAGCCAACAACACCCACTTTTCACGAGCACGCACACATCCAGTTTTGTTTCCCCATCTCTCTTTATCCTTTTTTTCCATCTCTCCTTCCTATTTTGTGCCTCCAGTGATCTCCTTACCTTTTCAACCCTGGATCCATCTTCCTTCCCCCATTTACAGATGATGAAGAAAAAATACAAACGAGTAAATATTTTAGATCTACGAAGACAAAGCACGGCGTCCTTGTTCCACGCTTGTGAGAGGGTAGCTTTTAGTGTATATCAGAAAATCTGACTTCAGGTTTACATTGCCAGGGTGCATCGATTCAGATCAGGTTTTGGCCTTGATGGAGGCTAAGATTATGGCTAGAGGGCCCAATCATAATCTATGTTTTTCAAAGAGTCGTCTGTAGATCTGGACACAGATGTCCATCTTTCACCATGGCTTGCTGCTACATGCAGTGTTTCCCATACATGGACCATTCTGTGGTGCAGTACCATAGAATCATAATAAAACAACTAATGTAGCACCACAAATTGATAAGCAGCCACATACAACCAATATTTGTTTGCGTGTAGCATCACACAATGCTACGTGGTGTGTGGGACACAGTGGCATGTGTAAGCTTATTGCGCATTGAGGGTTGTTGAATACCTCCAAAAAAAGAGAATGCGTGCACATCAGTCCACTCAATATAACTTGAAGGAAATATTAAATGTCCGCAACACTTTTCTATGCTCCTTCATCAAGTGCTACCAAGTGTCCTACCTCTCCAGAGTTCTGATTCCTCTATGCATCAACAATGGCCAGTTTACGACCTCTGGAAAGACAAAGATGGGTCCTTTTTGCCTTTCTTGCAGTCTCCTAACATTTCCCGAGCTTGACCTGCATCATTCTCTCCTATGTCGGTTTGATAAGAACCCTCCTTGTTGGTGTGTGCTTGTGCTCCGACAACTACCGTTGTCAGCTACTCGTGTGAAGGGCCTATGCTAGCGAGCGAATTTGGAAAAGTGAAGCGAAATTCGATTTTCTATGAAGAAAGCGAAGTGTTGCTAAGGCAAGCAAAGGGTGGCAAGGTGAAAATTGTGTTTGCCAAGTTTAATATTATGCAAATGAGGAGTGAAATTCTTCTGTGGCAGCTAATCAAACATTTTGAATTGATTTGATTCGCTGCTCTGACCCATTGACTGTTCAGCTGTCAGAATGGAGCACTGAATTTCACCACTTTCCTTAGCTCATTTAGCCTCTATCTGTCCCTGGTCTGTTTGCTCAGGAGGCGTGCTGCTTTCCATACTTGCCCAACGCCTGACATCAGAAAACTACTGGTACTCTTGAGACCGCATGCCGTTAAAAGGTTAAGATGACTTTGGCAACAACGATATTGGCCATCACATTTCCCTTTCGACAAAGAGCTTTTCTGGATAAGTATCTGGGATCGGTGTGATGTGTTATGCCGTGTACAGACCAAGAGCGAACGGAGCGAACGAAGCGACGGAAGTCATTATCTCTCTATGGAGGGCACGCGACCTGCGCTACCAAAGCGAATTCGCCAGGAGCGAAGCTTCTTGCGCTACCAGAGCGAATTTTGAAGATTAAACTAAATCTAATCGCAGGCGAATTCGCTCTGACGCTGTTCGGCGGCAACCAATCGGAACGTTCATATCTCCGAATGTCCCAGGCTGTCAAGCCAGAGCCGTTATGTGATTAGCTGAATCAAACATGTCAATGCTGCGTCTCGAGCGAATACAGCGTATTCAAGGCGAAACTTCTTCTGCTACCTACGCTACCAGGCAGCGTAGTTCGCTCTTGGTCTGGACACGGCATTATGGTTGGTCTGGATGGGTTGAGACTGTGAAGTACAAAAAAAGGCTGGAAAGGGCTGGGGCTGTGCAGTGGCCATTGTTTGGAATCAAAGCTCTTCTTGACAGAGAGCTTACTTCAGCACCAGGTGTGTTTGATGCAATGTGAAGTGCAAGTGCAAGTGTGTTTGAATGCAAGCTAGTGAGGACTTTGGTGACGGCCAAATCGAGCGTGTGTGTGCGCGTGTGCGTGCGCGTGTTGTTTCTAGAATGCAAAGCAGACAAAATGATGGTGAAGAAATGGATAGCATTTCGGAGACGCTGATGTGAGGTCTCTCTCTTTGTTTTTTTGTTTTTTTTCTTCCACTTTCTCAGTTTATTATTCACCCCAGATTTTCGTTGTTAAACCAAAATGATCTGATTTTGTTTAGCTGGATCTCTCCCTAAGCCGCTGTCATAAGGTCCCGCCGATGTAATGAATTGGGTTTTCAGGGAAAGCAGAGTGCTGTTTTGCTTTCCAAGCCGTCGCTCTGACTAATCCCTCCAAAAGAATGACAGATTCTTAAAACTGAAACTACAGCACCTGCAGAGAGGCAGCCAGCCATATGATTTGATTCGAAAAGGTAGTTTTTTATTTTTTGTCATTTGCCAAGACATTGTTCATTGACATAGTTGACTGGCCCCCATATTCCTTGATGAAGATTTGACCATACAGTAGGTCAAAAGGATGATGGACAGCTATGACTGTTCTCTTTAACTCTTCAGACCACTGAACCTCAGGTCAGGCCCAGTGTCATGCATTCAACATTGAATTGTGTGATATTGATAAACAATTCTGAAGACTGTTTAATTCATGACAGTCTTCTCAATTAAATTTGTATGGGCTCTGATGCCACTGAACAGTTAGGACTGCTCCCCTTATCTGCTGGTGGGAAGCCAGTCCCCCTGTAGGATTTGCATCCCCAAACCACATCCCAACTGCTCTGTCTGCTTCTGCTGCTGCTGATGAGGGCGGCGGTGGTTTACCTGGCTATCAATTTTAGGCCATGCGGCTATGGGCATTCCTGGTTCATTTACTTTATGTGGCGAACACATTTGGATAAGCAGCTGTGGGCATCTCAATTGTTAGCAGCCCATAGCTGTTTATCCGAGCAATAGTATAGGAGGAGTGATACCCAGGTTGCCAGCAAGCATTGCCCTGACGTATGCTTGCTACCTGGGTAGTATATAGGAGTGACTAGGCCCTAATAGTCACTTCTGCGTTTTTGGGAGCAATGCCAGCAGGTAGCATAGGGAAGCCTTGTGGCAGGTAGTAATCACACACGCACACACACACACGATGTGCAGAAAAATACGGATATTATATACTGACTCTTGCATAGACCTGGGCGGTGTACGGTTAAAAAACCGTGATCTCGGTTTACACTACACAAGGTTCTCTTTTTGATGAGAGACGGTTTTGTTGTTGTTGTTTATAGCCTACTATGTTATGTGCGTGAGCTTCATACTCCGTGTCACACTTTCAAAGATTCTTCTAAGTCTCTGACACTTCATTTCAACTCTGCTAAGTCCACTGTTGTTGCTGTTCTAGGCCTACTAGGGAATGTCACCACAATGTAAGATGTTGATTGAACTAATAAAATAATTGGTTACGCGCTAGAGGCTAGTGAGAGTGAAACATGATGAACACACATGGCATGGATGAATCATGACAAACATTTCAATTCATTTAGCCTACCTTTGATCTCACAAAGTTAAATAAAAGGCAATTCTATGTGGTGCTATGTTATCAGGCTACAACAGTTATCTGATTCTTAACTGTATTTAATTACCATCCCAACTGTGTGCGCAGTGCTGTTAAGACTGCTTATAAGCTAAAGTAGCCTAGCTTTCAAATGCAATGGGCAGACAAGATACATTGCTACATTGCTATATTTGTTTGAAATGATTTGGGGGCAAAATAGGAGCGAAACACATCGCAATATGACACAAACTACCGGACAAAATACCTTCTACGTTGGATTTGGACTTTAATTCAAAGACAATATGCACACAATGTCAAGTAAATCCGTTGGTTTTCAGTGTCTGTCTTCAGTCTGTTTCGTTTCTGTCCCACTGTTGTTTACTCGCTAGTCCAGCGGCAGCGCAACGCGCCGGATGTGTTGCCAGGTGTAGAACGACAAATAAGCCATTAGTGTTGCCAGGTGTAGAACGAAATAAGCTGTTTTGGGCTGTCTTGGAAAAAAAGCCCAAAACAGCTGCTTATAGTCATTTAACCCTTCTTCCTTGAAAAATCTATGACACCCTGGTCAAGATTTTAGGTTATTTTATGAAATGCTGCATTTTCCCCTTTGTTGGATAGGGAAATATAAACTATAAATCATAGAAAATATTATTGAAATGAAAAAATATAAATGGAGATTAATTTAAATTCATGATTTTATCTCATTTTAACATTTCATTTGAGATCTTTTCCTCAGAAAGATTAAGATTTGGGGGGAAATCGTCGCATATCAAAAAACCGTGCAGAAAACCGTGATATCAATTTTCATCAAGAAAACCGTGATGCTAATTTTTTCCAAAACCGCCCAGCCCTACTCTTGCACATGTTCTGTGTCTTTCTAGGCTCCACACCGCTCCTATCTCTATTACATAGGGTAATGTAAGGTCATTTTACTCCTTGAGGAACCGTCCCAATCAGAGAAGAGTGCCTCATAGCAGCCTAAATAATTAGGCTATAGAAGTGCAGGCATATAGGCCTGTGTAGTTCAGGCTAAGTTAATATGCTTCTTCTGAGCCAAGTGAAAATGGCCTCTTGAAGCTTACATAAGGGGACGAATGGTCATGACATTGGTGTTGTGGTAGACTTCTAGCGATGTGTTCACATTGAACGACTCGTCACAAACGATTTTTTGTTTTTGTTTAATTGTACATAATACTGTATAATGGTTCCTTTTAAAATGCTATATTCTTGCACTTTTTTTTTTTTGAAGGACTGATGCATGGTGCATCAAAACGGAGTGGTCCTCTGTTTATACTTTAAAAGCATTGCTACACACAATGCCATTACTCTTATTGTGAATTTGACTTGTTTTCAATATGCGCAAGGAGGGAAAAAAAACGAAATGTGTGGTTATGTTGGTGATGCTCAGGGTAGCGTAGTAGAGGAGGGCTGGTGGGATTTGTAGCGAGTGTGTGTGTGTGTGTGTTGTCGCAGGATGTTGAGGAGTATTATGGGATAAATTCCCCGGCATGACGGTCATCAGTAGCATGCCTAGCCCACTCTAACAATCAAGTAATACAAAAATGAAGTGTCTTGGTGCTTTAAAAAAAAACCTAATGACATAAAATAATAAATATTGCGTATCGGCCAAAACCACACGCGTATCGGCCGATACCGATACACTTAAAATATGCAAATATCGGCCCGATACCGATATATATATCGGTCTATCCTTATACCAGTGTGTGTGTGTGTGTGTGTGTGTGTATAGTATTATATAGGCCACACGCATGTAGACAGACACATTCACTACCAAGCACACAGACAGCATGACATGGATGTGTCTGATTGCTCAGTTGCTTGCGTCAGGCGTATGCGTGTCTATGTATCCATATATGTTTTTTTTTTTTTTTTTGCAGGATTGTGTATTTAAATACTGACACTAGAAAGGGAGAGAATATTTGCACGTGTGTGTAAGAGAGAGAATATGTGTGTGTGTGTGTGTGTGTGTGTGTGTGTGTGTGTGTGTGTGTGTGCGGTTGCATGGGCCATGTGGCCGTTGCAGTGGGGATTAAATTAGCAGCCGTTGTTTATCGTCTGCCCTCAGCCCATCTGTGCGACCCGCCACCACCACCACCACGCCCGCACTAGGCTATCCTCTTTGGCTCTCTAAGTGTCACACAAACACACGTACTACACACGCTGAGGCGCACACACGTGCTCTCAAGCAACCCGCTTCCCCAAAGCCGTCCCCACCTCCACCCCTCCTCCTCCTCCTCTCCTCTGACACACCACCACAGGACTGTGAGACGATCTGCCAAGTGTGTGTGTGTGTATGTGTGTGTATGTGTGTGTGTGTGTGTGTGTGTGTGTGCGCGGGCCTGCACGCCTGGGAGTGCAAGTGTGGGCTTCCCTTTATGCAGATTAGCCATGTGCTAATTGCATTTATTTATTTATTTCTCCGGAGGGGGGATGAAGGGAGGGAGGCAGGGAGGAGGAGAGGGGAGGAAGAAAGACTATCAGTAGCCTGCTTCCCTCCCTCCCTCTCTCCCTGCCATTCAGTTCATCATTCAGCAGGCACGGTGGAAGAGTGATTAGGCTGCATGCGGCTGCTCTGCAAAAAGGCAACACGCAGCCAGTCACTCTTTGATTGTGAATAATACGGGCCTGGTCATAGTCAAAGAGTTGCAACGTTGTTTTCAGTTGTGCATTATTATCATACCTTAGTCGGAAATGTAAATGCTTTAAAAAATGTACATTAGCCAATCTGATGTTTTCTTTTTGGGGAGCATTATTTTGAGCGTTTGAGACATTTGGCCAAAACATAATGATTTGTTGATGTTGAAGTCTTTTTTTTATTCAGGTTGTATTGATTTTTAGTTGGGTGGTGTTAAAAGTACAATGCTTAGAGAATCTCATACAGCAAATTAAATTCAGTTAAATTAAAAGTATTGATCAAATAAAAAAACAGTTTAAGTAAAGGAACTAAGCCGTTGTGAGTGAAGATTGCTTGAGTGATGAGTGCAAGGAGAATAGGGCAAGGGAGCATGCATGAAGTCAAAGGTGAGGAATACGCAAGTTATCAATTTGCTTCGAAGGTTGGCAATGCTCTCCAAAGAGCACTCCTCAAGGCTGCAAGAGTCGACCTCAGGTATGGTAGGAATCAGGTGTGGGATCATGGATACATAACATTAACTGGTAGTCATAATAATAACTCTGAAACATTGATCGATCTCCGGCATGGTATTATTTCTTGCTTTTATCTGCCCTGGGGTGTATTCCTCAAAAACGTAGTTGTTAGCAGTTAGCTACTTTGTTAGTTGCAATGCAATTTCCCATTTGTAACTTCCCAAGTTGCTAACATGGTTAGCAACTATGGTTTCGAGAAATGCACCCCTGAAAAGATAGTTGATGGAGAGCTAGACAGGTTGGGAGAAGAGATTTTTTTTTCAAGTTGGAGAAAAAACCCCAACATAAATCATAAATACATGTCATAACATTTTCATGAATGGGCCCTCATGTTTGAAGGCTAGCAGCTTTATAAATGTTAACAACGCGAGGTGAGGAGGGGGGAAGGCTGCCGTAGTGTAACCCTGCTGTAACCTCCCGGGGTTATGACCGATACAGCTATGCACGAGTAGTCGCACGCCTGCATTCATTCACACATGAATACTGATGCATGTGTACACACACACACACACACACACATACTCGTGGAAATAATTCCTACTATGTGATGATGAGGAGTGTCAGAGGTATATATATATATACAGGTCGAGATTGTGCATTTGCTCTTCTTGAAGAACGCCGTCAATGATTACTGTCAGGCAAGGCATGCACGAAGCATGTGAAGCATCTGAATCAATCATAAAGCGTGCTGGTGTGGTTGTGTGTTTTTATTTATTTAGCATTTTACAGTATTTAGCTGTTCTCTCAGTCTGAAGTAGTAGCAGCAAGCTACTTCCATGCATCTCAGTTGCTCTTTGTCTCGGTCTGTCTCAATTTCTCACTCTGTGTTTAATATTTCTCTACCCATTTCACCTCTTCTCTCTCTTTGTCTTTGTCTGATTCACAGCCCCTTTCCCCTCTCACAGCCCCTTTCCCCTTCTCTCTCTCTCTCTCTCTCTCTCTCTCTCTCTCTCTCGCACTGCAAGAGTAGGCTAATTGTGAATGACTGGTTAAGGTCTTGTCATTGATGTGCATGGTGAGTATGAGCTAAAAATACGCCCCAAGGGCTGAATAAAATAAGAATGGAGAGGAGAGGAGAGGAGCGTTCAGTGCCAAAGGGATGACCTCGCCCCAGGATAAATTAACAGCTACTCTTTTGTTTCCAAAGATCCACTCCATCTCCCGTGTGTGTGTGTGTGTGTGTGTTTGTATGTGTGTGTGTGTGTGTGTGTGGTTTATTTTTATCTCTTCAGTGAACTCCTGCCACTGCTTTGTTTGTGTGTGTGTGGGTATAGATTTTGCTTTTTGTTTCGTTTTGGTATCATTGTTTTGATATCACTGTTTTTATTGCACATGTATAACCACAACTCAGCTATTGCATTGGTCACTTTGCTCAGCTTTATCTGATCGTTGTCACCTTGTGGCCACGTTGATGTTGCTTTAAAAACCTATTGCGAAACTACCGGCTAAGGCTTTGCGTCTACTACGTCCTGCATTTTGACAAAGAATTGGATTGTCATCATTCATGGAAATGAAATTGTCAAAACGTGGATGTGGTGTGTGTAGCTGTGTACTACTAGAGAGGTGAAGGAAAGTATGAAGTCCCAGCATAGATGTGTTTAATTGATTGTTGCTCATCACACCACAATTATCACATTACATTACATTTCACTTAGCTGACGCTTTCATTTATTCAAAGCGACTTACAGTTATTATTTGTCAGGGTATTGGTTACAGTCCCTGGAGCAATGTGGGATTAGGTGCCTTGCTCAAGGGCACTTCAGCCATGGATAGAGATGTAGGGAGAGGTCTGGGGGGATTCGAACCTGCAACCCCTAGATTCAAAAACCAACTCTCTAACCACTAGGCATCGGCTGCCAATTACAACAATTACAACAGTGTAACTTATTTATACAGTCAACACAACATTTATACACGTACATGTTGTGGATTCATGCAGAGCATGTGAAGAGCTTTATTGCAAAATGACTTGTGTCCATTTCGGGAAATTGACATTCTTGTATTAGGCATTTGCATTGCAATATGCATTTTACCTAAAAAGTATGTTCTCAAAATATTTTACTGGCAAGAATTCACACATTTATGAAAGGGTGTTTGAACAAGTCCTTTCCAATAATGAAATGCAAATGTTAAAATGTGGCAAGAACGAAGCTCATGTGCACTACAGTATTAAACTGCGTGGTGTTTCGGTTGCGGACAGAACATCAAATTGATGGCCATGGGTCATTCTGACGAGGCACATTTCTACTGTAGAAAACGATTGAATGTTTCTTGTAGACGAAAGTTCTAATTGAAAGCTGTTCTTTTTAAAACATTTCTTAGCGCGAACAATGTGTTTCGCTCAGTGCGATCAAGTTTTCCCGCCTTAGACCTGCACCTGGACTACTGAAGGCTTGTGTACAAGGACTTCCGTGTACTAATATTGTTTCTAATGGGTGCCCTCACCCCTGTCTGTACAGGTTTCCACAACAGGAGACCGGACAATAAGACCAGAGATTCTAGGAGTATCTCTGATAGGAATGTTGTAAGACGACAGTGTTTCCCACAGAAATTTTGGAAACTATGGGGGCAGCCGGGATTTTTCTTTTCACGGGCCTTTTGGGGGTTTTCACAGGCCTTTTTTTGGGGGGGAGGGGGGGTTATTCACGCAGTGTAAATGCAAAATGGCAAAACAATGACTACAGTATGACATTGGCGCATGGAGAAACTATAGGCCTACGCCTACATTTCAGCCATTTATATTTTGAGAAATAAGGCTACATAATACACATGCAGGGGTCTATGTAATGAAAAAAAAAAAAAAATAGGAGCAGAGATAAGAATTTAAGATTGCTGTGAAATTGTTAACGCATAAACAAAAAGGGTCTAAGAGGGTAGGCTATGCCTTTTCCCCACACACACATTCTACATGAGGGGTGCTGGTCACAGGGCCAGTTTTTCAAAATTCCTCCCATTAAAAGGGCTGAACAACATATTACACATTTATGTCTATATTCACATTCATTACACATTCATTTCTATATGCAGCCGATGTCTCCTCTGCCTTGTCAATGAAGGCCTGTCACCTAACTCATTACAACTGTAAAACAAAGCCTGGGGAGTGTTAGTAAACTCATCCCAACTGTCCCTTCTCGGAAGGTTTTTTTTTTTTATTGCTCCCAAACCCAAGTTAACTACAACAACTTGACAAGGCTTTTGATCCCTCTCTCTTTCAAGCACTTGTGGTTTTCTCTATAGGATGTATTTACTCCAGGAGGAAAATGCGAAGGAAATCGTAATTGAAATCGCTTTTAACAAACACGGAAATCGTAAAAAAAAAATAAAAAAAAAAATAAAAAATTTAAAAAAAAAAAAAAATTTTTTTTTTTTTTTTTACATTTTCGGAAACTATGGCGGCCAAATTTAAACTATGGCGGGCCGCCATAGTTTCCTCAATGTATGGGAAACACTGGACGATGTGGAAGAATACCGGCCTTTGATTATTCCATGTGGGGAATGTCGTAGCTGGAGTGATTTAATAGATGTGAAGAGTCATCCATAGTATGTGGGGCATACCCTCACTCCTCGTCCAATCAGAAATTGTTAAATAATTTGACAGACTCTATAACTGTTGTACAAGATGTGGATGAATTGAGAGGGTCCACAACGTGCAGCAACATTGGATAAAGTGCCAGACTTATCAGAGCTCGAATTTGAAATGCAGCGGAAAAAAATGCATCTTGTCTGGTTGTCTGGTTAAAAAAATGAAGGCAATTCTTGTAAACAGTCTTGATGTGCAGAAAGTATCGTAAGGATCTCGGAAGGTTGGATTTTAATGTTGTTGGTTGTTTCAAATCACAAGATGCAGAGGATTTGCTGAGGCAGAACACCTGTCCTTTCACACTTTTTCCATTTGGTCTGCATCTTTTGATTAGTGCATTGTGCCTCAAGTCTCATATTTATGGTAGAGTGGACCTTAGCGTCGTTTTGCTCGTCTTTTGTCTTTCTGTTAGTTTACAGCGGACAGTAGAATCGTTTTTAAAACGAGAGATGGTGGAGCGCTGCGTTGAGTCTCAATCAGTAGTGTAGTGCAGGTGCTCTTCAAGGGAAAAGGGGGCATCCTAACATCCAATAAAGGGTCCCGAGGCAACTCTGCTGTTGATTTTATTTGTTCGTTTTATTTGTAGTACAAGTTGGTTTTGTTTGTCTTTTGCTTTTCTGTATATTTAACTGCCTACCTTTCTGTAAGTTCAGCTGCCTGTCCTTGTTGAGTATTGGGTAACGAAGGTAGTCCCCTAGCCAGAGCACCCCTGAGCACCTCAGTGACACCAAAGCGTCCTTGTTGACGTGCGAGGCAGGAGGCTTCTTCTGTATCGGGAGTGTCCCTCCTCTGCTATTCGGATACACACACACACACACACACGTACACACACGCACCTGTTTTAGTCTCCCGTCTGTTTTATTCATGAGGAATTGGAGGCGGTTGGCATGGCGACTGCTTGTGATTGACGGAGAGGGAGAGACTGTTTTGTTGCGTCACCTGTGTCTCCCTTGTGTATGCATGCATGCACACACGCTCCATCCTCCCTCCCTCGGTTCTCTTTGAGTCCTCCTGCTCTCTCTCTCTCTCTCTCTCTCTCTCTCTCTCTCTCTCTCTCTCTCTCTCTCTCTCTCTCTCTCTCTCTCGCTCTCTTGCTCTCGCTCTCTCGCTCGCTCTCTCTCTTGCTCTCGCTCTCTCTCTCTCTCTCTCTCTCTCTCTCTCTCTCTCGCTCGCTCGCTCTCTCTCTCTCTCTCTCTCTCTCCCCCCCCCAGCCCTGTGACAGTGATCGGCGTGATGGGGTCAGGGGTGCACTGGAGGTCAGGACAGCCATACGAGCCTCCAGCACTCTGTGGTCTCCCGGCAGACAATCCTGCTGCCCCGCCCCCCCTGTATACACGCACACACACACACACACACACACACACACACACACACACACACACACACACACACACACACACACACACACACACACACACACACACACACACACACCGCACATGCAGCTTTAGTCATGAACTTGGAGAGAATGCGTGTGCCCAAGGCTGGAGACAAAGTCTGGTGTGGAGTATTATTCCAGTCAGTGTGCATGTGTTTTATATTTTATTTAATTTCTTCGATGTGGGTGTGTGCGTGTACAGCTGCACATGTACTTACTCCTCTGTTTGTGTGTACAGTAGTCTTGCCTGACTTGACAACTCTGTCTGTACAGTACACCACCACTGTGTTATGGCCTGCTTTACTTGAGTGGGTTTAGCTTCCACCTTTTGGACATCCTCCCATTCTTACACACACACACACACACACACACACACACACACACACGCACACACTACCTGCTGTCATTCAGACGGTGCCAGGTCTGTTGGCTTTATTAGTGAGGCCGCCAGTGGTGCCTCAGTGCCCTGGCTCCACTTCTGGCTGGCTGCTGTTCAGACGCGGCCCGCACCCACACCCGACCTGCAGCTGGGACGGCTTACAGAGATGGGCTCCTTGCCCCGAACACAGACACAGACACAGACACAGACACACACACACGCACACGCGCACACGCACGCACACACACACACACACACACACACACACACACACACACACACACACACACAAACAAGCAGGCAATGGTGGGCTTGCTGTCCTGCCCTTGACTTTACGCTCCCAGCCTATAAATAGATTGCCTCCCTCCAGTGTGTGTGTGTGTGTGTGTGTGTGTGTGTGTGTGTGTGTGTGTGTGTGTGTGTGTGTGTGTGTGTGTGTGTGTGTGTGAGCTGACACTAATAACCCTGGGAAGCAATTAGTAGTGAGTTTTGGTCCAGAGCCACTGCTTGGTTTTGACGGGCATAAAATGCCAAGACCGTGTGTTTTGTGTGCAATGTCTTTGTGCCTGTTTGTGTGTATGTGTACACACTCACATTCTCAAAACCATTGTTTGCACCAAGTCTGCCACTTTTTGACAACTAGGCCCAACAGTCAGACCCAGTTGGCCAGGCCGCACGTCGCTCTACAGGCAGGACCTGGGTAAGCCTAACAGAGTTGTGGCAGGATAGAGTAGATCAGAGGTGTGGAGAGGAGAGATACTAGGGCTTATAGGCCAGGTGAGGGAGGAAAGTCCCTTTGTCCTTAAAGGTGCATTTTGTAATACATTTGAACAGTTTCTTTCCCGAATTCATGCTGCCCATTCACACACACATTACCTTTTTTCACAAATACTTACCACCATCATCAAATTCTTAGTATTTATTATGACTATGGACTAGGACTATGATTTGCACTTTTCATAAACGAAAAGATGGATTTTGTAAAGGTGGATACTTCCTCATTACTCATACTCGTACTCTTCTCTTGCCGATACAAGGTACTAATACTGCTATTGCATGAAACCACGCCAACATCTCGTCACGTCCCGTTGCCTTGGAACCAGCATGGGAGAAAAGCGCTGCCTCATACAATTCACATACACATGAAAATGGATTATGAAACAAATCACAGGTGAAAAAACAAGGCTGTGTATTTATTTTCATTTTATGTTGTGGGTATCGGTATTTGTACTCTGTGTTGGATTGGTACTCAAGTACAGACATGAATTTACGCGTAAGCTTATCGTTTTTCAAAAAAAAAAAATGGTATGGTAGTGTATCCTTTATCAGGGTGGATGTGGAAGCAGCAGGATTGGAGGTCAGCATTGTCTGGATTTCGAGTGGGTATATGTGTACTGTTTCTCCTGCCTCATTGCTAGTGTGTGCGCGCAACGCGCCATGTCCGTGTGTGTTTTCCCAAGCTGCTAGAGAGGAAACATGTGGCTCTTGGTTGGCAGGGGATCTATCTCAGTCACTGCTGGCATTCCCTCTCACCCCCCCCACCTCCCCTCCACCCCTCTCCTCCACACCTCCACCCTCGTCCCAATGGCTTGGCCCACAAACACGCGCATACCACTCCTTTCATTCATTCACAGCCAGCA
Source organism: Engraulis encrasicolus (assembly GCF_034702125.1). Taxonomy (NCBI): domain Eukaryota; kingdom Metazoa; phylum Chordata; class Actinopteri; order Clupeiformes; family Engraulidae; genus Engraulis; species Engraulis encrasicolus. The sequence goes on from NC_085876.1 coordinate 32,105,468, forward strand.
CTTCCTTGAGTGCATGCCGGTTTGTTTTTATCTTCCAGGAGAAACTAATCGCCATATCCATCAGTGTTTTCCTTTGTCCTCGTGTGTGTGTGCGTGTGCGTGTGCGTGCGCGCGCGCTACTGTTGGAAAAGGCCTTGACAGTCTGTGCGGTCATTTAATATTTAGCCAGCTGTAAGTCATTGATCACTCATCCAGCCGCTCGTCTGTGGCCGACCGTCATACATTATTGTTGATACGGTGTCTGTCTAGATGAGTGGGAGCACACAATGTGTGTGTGTGTGCCTACTAGGTCATTTGGGTACGACTGTCTCGCTGTTGCTGTGATTTTCAGTCCACAAACTCAACTCATATCTGGTCTTGAGTGGGTTTTTTTTTTCTTTTTTTTTAATCTATACTGATTGGTTGGCCTACATACTCAGAGGGTGGTGTGCTCTGTAGATTATACAGCGGTATACTTCAAATAAACCCATGCTGGAGACAAGTGCTTGCTGTCCTGGATCTGATAACGTGTGTATTATTCACCTCACCTCACCCTTCCCTCCTCAGTTCCCCCTTGTCCCCCCTGCTTCCTTCCCTGCCTCCTTTTCTTTCTTTTTTTCCACACTTCAACGAGGTTACATATAACTTGACGTGAATTTTAAAGATTGAGATTTCTTTTTAATTATTACTATGACCAGTAATGATGCAGACTAGACAAAGCGCTGTAATGGAATTCAAGACATGAGGTGTGTCATTCGAGTTTTTCATTTTACACTCTTCTCCTGCCTCCTTTGGCCCTGATATGGTGCACGTCTTCATTACAGTAGAGTCCAGATGTTGGAGCAAAGCAGTATAAGGCAGCAGTTTTGCTGTGTGATGATGAATAGATATGATGATTAATGATAGCATTTCTCTTTTTTCTTCCTCTCCCTCCCCTCCAGCCTCCAAGCCCGATGGACCAGGCGGGTAAGATCCGAGGACCATACAGCGGGGCCAACCCCTACACGCAGGGCCAGGGCCCCCCCGCCGGCCATCCACAGGGCCACCCCTACCCCGGCCAGGGCTACGGCCCTCCAGGGGCACAGAGGTACCCGCTGGGCATGCAGGGCCGCGCGCCAGGGGGCATGGGCTCCATGCAGTACGGCCAGCAGGTGAGGACAAACCTAACCTCCTCTTGTGATAGTATGCGTGATGGTCTCCGTTTTTCTTTGTATTTGCATTTGCATTACATAGAACAGTGGTTAGAGCGCACGACTGTGACCCAGAAGAGTCCAGGTACGACTCCCGAGTGTTCCAAAGGATCTGCGGTGACGTGTCCTGTGTGGTGTGTCCATAAATTGGCTGTAGTACTGAGCAGTGTACCGCAGCCCGTGACGCCACACAAAGAGAGAATGGTTCCTGCCGACAGGGCCTGTCAAGACGTCGGGTTCCC
>NC_085876.1:32109378-32111878 GCF_034702125.1 Engraulis encrasicolus
CAGGCTATGGGCAGCACGGGCCCCACGGCCCTCACGGACCCCACGGTCCGGGCCCCTACGGCCACCAGGGCCAGGCGGGCTACTACGGGCAGCAGGGTGGCCCTCCGCACCCCTCCCAGCAGCAGTCCCCGTACCCCCAGACCCCCCACGCATCAGGACCCCCCGGCCAGCCCCCATACTCCCAACAGCAGCAACAACAGCAGCAACAGCCCCCATCCGCCGCTCACGGGCCCCACGGGGCCCCACACGGCCCTCAGTCGGGCCCCTACGGCCAGGCCCAGGGCCCCATGCAGGGAGGAGGGCCCCATCCGCAGCAGCAGCAGCAGGGCCAGTCCCCGTACCCGCACGGCCACCCTCACGCCCACCCCCACTCGCACCCGCACGCGCAGCCGCCCCAGGGGCCCCAGTCTGGGCAGCAGCAGCCTCCGTACGGCCAGGGGCAGCAGCAGGGGCCACCCCAGCAGCAGGGGGGCCCTCCGCAGCAGCAGCCGCCGGGCGGAGGCAGCCAGGGGCCACAGGGTCCACAAGGGCCCCAGTCGCAGCAGCAGCAGCCTGGGTATCCACCTCAGCAGCAGCAGGGCCCTGGCCAACCACCCAGTCAACAGCCTTCTCAGCATCCACAACAGCCACAAACACCATCACAGCAGCAGCAACAGTCACAGCAAGCTCAGCAAGGACCCGGTGGTCAGCAGCAACAGCCAGGCCCGCAGCAAGCGCAACAGCAACAGCAGCAGCAGGCGTCGGGTCCTCCGCAGGCATCCCAGCAGGCCGGTGGTCATGGGCCGGGGTCGCAGGGCCAGCCGTCGCCCTACTCCCAGACGCCGCCGTTGCAGCAGCAGCAGTCTCCTTTCCAGCGCTTCGCACCGCCATCACAAGTCAATGTACGTACAAACTTTTGAATGTTTTGAATGTCTGTGATGGTCAGTTGGTCAGTTCATCTAGTTTGGTGTTGATGCTCTGTTATGACTCTCACAAGCATCAACAATAGTGTTCACAGCCACAGGGTGAACAGCAGGGCTGTAGTCGAGTCCAAGACCAGGGCTAGTCAAGTCTAATGCCGTGTGCAGACCAGGATGGAACGGAGCGAATTAAGCGACGGAAGTCATTATTTCTCTATGGAGGGCACGCGACCTGCGCTACCAAAGCGAATTCGCCAGGAGCGAAGCTTCTTGCTCAACCAGAGCGAATTTTGACGATTAAACTAAATCTAATCGCAGGCGAATTCGCTCTGACGCTGTTCCGCGAAAACCAATCGGAACGTTCATATCTCCGAATGTCCCAGGCCGTCAAGCCAGAGCCTTATGTGATTAGCATATGTCATGTCAATGCTGCGTCTGCAGCGAATACAGCGAATTTAAGGAGAAACTTCTTCTGCTACCCACGCTACCAGGCAGTGTAGCTCGCTCTTGGTCTGGACATGGCATAAGACAATTCCAAGTCCATAGAGGTTCGAGTCCGAGACAAGGGCCGAGTCCAAAAGGGTCCAATTCAAGTCAAGTCGCATGTCGGTCAGAGTAAAAGCAATGAAAATAATGAATGGCAGTAGCTGCTGGTTTTGAAGTGGAGACAGTGTAAAGCAGGGGTGCTCAACTGGCGGACCCAGGTCCGGATGCGGACCCAAACGCAATGTCATCCGGACCAAGACAAAATCCATCTGTATTTAATATGTATAAATTATACATGAGATTTCGCTGCCATGCGATCTATAGGTGTATTTCTGCGAAGCCAGTCTTATGACAAATAAAAGTATCATCACTATGACAACTCAGTGAGTGAGCAAGAGGCCAGTGCGGCCAGCGAGTGAGGCTATTTTCTGCATCGGTCCGTAGCGACTTTTTTGGACCCTGGAAACATACGAAATTTGGCGAGTGGACCTTTTCAGTTTCTAGTTGAGCACCCCTGGTGTAAAGGAAAGGTTATTTGTGAATGCTTCCCAAAATACATGGGTGTATTGTTAAAATTGCATAATCTTTGTTGCATTGGGAATCTTTGGATTGTAGCCAGAATATTTCCTTTGACCTGTTTGTCTGTCTACCTTCTCATCTCACATTCTACTTCTCTCTCTCTCGCGCGCGCTCTCTTGGGATCTCTCTCTCTCTCTCTCTCTCTCTCTCTCTCTCTCTCTCTCTTTCTCTCTCTCTCTCTCTCTCTCTCTCTCCAGGAGTTGTCCCAGGACTCCTTCAGTTCCCAGTCTAGCGGTCCTCCCGCCTCGAATCAGCCCCTGGCCTCCAGTAAGGGGGGGCAGGAGGACAGCATGCAGGGACGACCCTCCAGCCTGCCGGTAAGTGGCTTCTCTCTCTCTCTCTCTCTCTCTCTCTCTCTCTCTCTCTCTCTCTCTCTCTCTCTCTCTCTCTCTCTCTCTCTCTCTCTCTCTCTCTCTCTCTCTCTCTCTCTCTCTCTCTCTCTCTCTCTCCCTCTCTCCTTCTCCAACTCATCACAGTAAATAGCGGTTATTTGTGCTCATGTGGAGAGATGATAAAGGCTTGAAGAAGGCCAGAGT
>NC_085876.1:32116878-32189378 GCF_034702125.1 Engraulis encrasicolus
GGGTTGGGACTTGACGGTAGTTACCTTTTCCCCTTCACACTCTCTCCTCTCAGTTTCATCTCCGGCTCCCTCATCCCCCTGTTTCACGCACTCTGACTTTTTAAGTCGGTGCCCCAGTTGCTCACACGCTCACCTCACCTCATGTCTTCGTCGGCACTCCTCTACTCCTCACTTGCCGACTGACTTCATCACTCACTCACTCGTGAACACTCTGCTTTTAAAACCAAGGCAGAAGCTACCTTCTTCTTGAACAGCTGCGTTTTAATAGAGATTTGTTGGAAATTATATTTCTGCCTACATTTTAAAGATTGTGTGGACAAGACTACCACAGCTAGTGGGTAAACTAAATAGAAGAAAATATTCAAACCCATAGCACAGACAAATGTAAAGCAACTGATGATGAATAGTATCGGTAATGGTACCTGAATGTAGACATGATGTTAAGCATGTTCTGCACTATTTTTATTTCCTAATTCCTGACAGGGAATAATCCGCCAACCTCCTTTTGCTGCCCCGAGGTAACATCCCCATCTAGATGAGTGGAAAAAATATACCGGGTATATATTGCGCGAAATACAGTATAATGGTAGTCAGCTCAGATGGATAACTGTGATTTTGGGTGCTGTCGTTTTACCAGTATAGAGGAGAGGAGGGCTGAGCTAGATGGATGGTTAGAGAATGTTGAAGGTGGAGGGAGAGGAAATGATGGCGGAGGATGGCAGATTTGGGTGCGGTGAGAAAGAAGGAGAGAGCGAGAGAGGTGATGGATGGAAGGAGGGATGAGTGGAGGCGGTAATGAAGATGGAGAGATGAAGCAGTAGAAGGATGATGATGATGGTGGAGGCTGGTGGGCAGGCCAGGGTGGAGCTTGCCGGGCTAACACCAGACGATCTCGTAAGGGAGAGCGGCCGCGTTCATCATGGTGCATTGCTGCGCAGTCTACAGTGAACACCTTGCGCACCTCGTCATTTCAAAGCATTTTTCTAACTAGAATGCATCGTAATTTTGTCTTGTGCATGCACACTGCGCAGAAATGCACCGTCACGAACGCGGCCATAGTCCTGAGGCTACCTATGCAACTTCTCGTCGGAAAGGTGTGGTTTACAATTGTTTATTGGGCATTATGAATGTGTCATATGGCTCATAGCCAGTCGGGTCTGCTGTATCTACGCATTCAAACAAACTGCAGTCATTGCCTTTCCACCCCTCCCCGCTCTTTGATTGGAGCCCAAGATCTGGAACCCTTGCTGAGAGATAGAATCCATGCTGTCTTTCAGATTGGAACGATTGTGGCAAAGCAGCATGGGATTTCCCAGGCTAGGGTGAATTGCAGAGGTCAAACACTGGGTTGACTTAACTGGCTGGCCTTAAACTAAGCAAGGCTTTCTAGACATTAAATTATTTTTTTTACATTGACATAGGTTTACATGGACAACCTCGTCTAAATATCGACGTACCAGCCCCTATTCTATTGCATTGCTTGAAGTAAGTTTGTTTCAAGCAAGCCCAATGCCACACTCTACATTATGCTTTTCGAAATAATATGCAGATTCCGGTTGTGAGGTTTTGCGCACATTATTTTTGTGCACATTTTCAATATTTTGTTCCACAGCTCTGCTTCAATGCAATGTGAATATCCTAGCTTCCATTATTAAAAAAATAAATAAAAATACGGTAACTTAATAAGAAACACTCAAGTCAGCCATGCACACACATTTGCAAATTTCTGTGTGTATGTGTGTCATTTACTTGTGTGCATTTGATGTGAATAAGTGTGTTTTTTTGGTGTGTGCTACTGTGTGCATATCTTGATTATCTGGGCTGTGTTGTTGGTCAAGGTCTCTGCTGGTACTCTTCCACACATGCTTGAGATGTGACTGTGTGTGTGTGCGCACACTAAAGGCATACCAGCTGTGCTGAGCCCTTGTACAGTACATGCTCTTGGTGCTCTTGACTGGAAGGGCATTTCCTATATTCTGCATTTTTTTCTCTCTCTCCTCTTTTTCATCTCACAGTTCTCTCTTGCTCCCGTTCTCTTCACATCTTGTTCTTTTGCTGCTGCTGCTGTGTGTGTGTTGGAGAGTGCAGAGAGTGCTCTAAAGCTTTGGCGGATGGTTGCTGAGGCTGGCGGATTTCTGCCCCTCCCTCAGCCCCCCCCTCCCTCTCACTCACACTCTCTCTCTCTGTCTCTCTGTCTCTCTGTCTCTCTGTCTCTCTGTCTCTCTGTCTCTCTGTCTCTCTCTCTCTCTCTCTCTCACTGTTTTTCTCTCTACCTCTCTCTCTCTCTCTCTCTCCTCCTCTCTCTCCTCAGTGTGTCTGACTCTCTCTCTCTCTCTCTCCCTTCTTTTCTGTCCTCTCCTCCGTTTCTCCCTCACCCCTGTTCTACTCTTTTTTTTTCTTTTCTCTGTAAATTGGTCATATCTCTTTTTCTCATTTCTCTGGTAATATTTCTTCTTTCTTTCATTTGTCATATTCCCAATTTCCTCTCCTCTTCCATTTTCTAGTGTGTGCCTATTTCTCTCTTTCTTGCTTTCCTTTAACACACACACACACACACACACACACACACACACACACACACACACACACACACACACACACACACACACACACACACACACACACACACACACACACACACACACACACACACACTGCTTGTGTTACACTCTTGTGCTCAGCCCTGTTTTTGCCCGTCTCTGCCTCTACTGCTGCTTCTACTGCTGCTTGCTGCTGCCTGTGCTGCGCTGTGCTGTGCTATTGCAGTATTCAGTTTCTGGGGCGTGTTTCCTGTTGCTATTTCTGGGCCTGCGCTTCCTGTGCAAGGCAGCTGAGCTATTCAGATTGCGGGGCCCTGCGCTTTTCTGCTCTGCTCTGCTCTGCTCTCTGCTGCTCGCTTCTCTTCTCTCCTCTCTCCTCTCCCCTTCTCTCCTATCTTCTCTCTCACTCTCTGCTCTCTGCTGTCTGCTCTCCCTTTCTCTCTTCTCTTCTCTTCTCTTCTCTTCTCTTCTCTTCTCTTCTCTTCTCTTCTCTTCTCTTCTCTTCTCTTCTCTTCTCTTCTCTCTCTCTCTCTCTCTCTCTCTCTCTCTCTCTCTCTCTCTCTCTCTCTCTCTCTCTCTCCCCCCTCTCTCTCCCCTCTCTCCATGTCTCTCTCCTCTTCTCTCCTATCCTTTTCTTTACCTCTCTCTCCTCTTCTCTCCTCTGTATCGTGTCAAATCGAACCCATTTTCAGAAAGCATAGTTTTGAGATCGTTTTTAAAGATATATATTTTCTGAAATGTTAGTTTTAGGTTGGAGTTTGTGTTTTGCGTTCTTGTCTGTGGTGTAAGTGTCTCTCCAATTCTCTGCCTCTCACTCACATTTACGGTTGCCCTCTTTCTCACACACACACACACACACACACACACACACACACACACACACACACACACACACACACACACACACACACACACACACACACACACACACACACACACACACACCGCCCCCTCCTCTCTCCCCTTCTCCTCCAAGTTCTCTCCTCTCTCCTCTCCTCTCCTCTCTTCTCCGGGCTGTGCTGTGCTGTACTGTGCTGGTAGTGCAGCACAAAAGGCCATGTCTCACTGCAGTGCTGCCAGCACTACACTTCTCTCCCTCTCTCCCTCTCTTCTTCTGTTCTTTCTCTCTTTCTATCCCGTCATCTTGTTTCTCTTCTTTCATTCCACTCCCCCATTCCTCTTCTCTTTCTCTCTCAATTTTTCCTCCGTATTCATTTTCTACTCCTTTTCACGTTCTCTTACACACCCTTCCCCCTCTCCCTTTCTCTAACCATCTCTTTATTTCTTATCATCTTTCTCTCTCTCTCATTTTTGTCTTTTTCTCTTTTCTTTTTCTCTTACTTTCTTCTGTCTCTTTCAGCTTGGTCTATTGGTTTCTCTGTTCTCCCCTGTATTTGATGTTCTCTCTTTTTTATATTTGGCAAAGCCTTTCTAATGTCTTTCCATACTTCCTCTGCCCCTTCCTCTCTCCATCCTGCTGCCTCTCCAGTCATTCACCCTCTCCTCCACTCCTCCACTCCTCCACCTGCTTATGCTCCATTTGTCTGTCTGTTCTTGCTATGCATGGCGGTACTAGAGAGAGTAAGGTCTGTTTGTATTTGGGGCTTAGGCTAAAAGCTCCCCCGCCTCCATATGTGGCATGAGCTCCCCCCACCCCAATCCACTGTGCGGCTCTGTCTCGGGCATCTGTGGTGCTGAGGGACCCTCTGCCACCATTGTGTAGGGTACAAAAGACACCCCCCACCCCCCCAGACCCCATCTCGGACATATAGAAACACACACACCAGTCCATTAAGTAAATGCACGCACACAAGAATGGCACCAGCCTTAAACACATGCCCCTCACCCCCACCATTGACAAACACAGCAGGTTATATGCCATAAAGGAATAGGCCGGTTCATACACATGCACCACACACACGCGTTGTGCAGACACAGAGAACATGCATGTGTGAAATGTACAAATGTATATTATGTGTATGGGAAGACAAAGCTGGCAAAATAATATAAATGCATATATTTATTTAACATGAATTATTAAGCTATATTATAAATCTTTAAAGAATACCTACCTACAAACCAGTGTCAGACACATGCATTCATTTCACATACAATAATATATACATTATACACACACATGCTGCACACAAGTCTGCACACAGCACAGCAGAAGTGGTGAAGGAGGCTGGCTGCAGTAGGCTGGCTGCCAGTGTGTGTGCTGTGCTGTGCTGTGTAGTGTTTGCTCAGCCATGCGTTAGTTCCCCTGGTTTGACCAGATGGGCGTGTCGGCCTTTAGTCACCCCAGGCAACCAGATAACGCACTCGGCAAAAAAGCTCCTTGTCATCAGCCACAGTAACAGCAGCAGCAGCAGGAGCATGCCACGCTGCCCCACGAGGGGAAGCGGCCACCCTGATGAGCTTAGACACCGCGTCCATGGCTGGCCTGGTGCACTGTCTGAGTGACACTAGTTAGTTTCGAGTTAGTTTATTTATGTGCGTATACAAATGCTAGTGTTGGTGTTGGGAGGGAGCGACACATGATATGTTGTGTTGTTGTTGTTTTTTACAGACGTGCCTGTATTCCAACATCAGTTCACCCTCATTAACAGTAATTTCGATGATCTCCCTTTCTATTGTGTGTGTACACAAGTTATTTGTTTAGGTTCGTGTTTGCACCTGTGCGCGTGCATTTATGTGCGTGTTAGTGTACTGTACATGTTTTCAAATTTAGAACACAACCTTCCTATTCTTCTGTGCATTTTTGCATAGGTCTCTCTCTCTCTCTCTCTCTCTCTCTCTCTCTCTCTCTCTCTCTCTCTCTCTCTCTCTCTCTCTCTCTCTCTCTCTCTCTCTCTCTCTCTCTCTCTCTCTGTCTCTCTGTCTCTCTGTCTCTCTGTCTCTCTGTCTCTCTGTCTCTCTGTCTCTCTGTCTCTCTCTCTCTCTCTCTCTCTCTCTCTCTGTCTCTCTGTCTCTCTCTCTCTCTATCTGTGCTGTGTTCAGTGTGTTCACATTGGACTGGTAGTGCCCCCTTATGGTTGTGCCGAGTCCTGCATAGGAAAGGCTTCCTTATAGTCTGGGATGCTCTGGGTGCTTTACCATGGCCTAACCAAGGGCCACTCCTCTCTCTCATCCCTCCTCCTCTCCATCCGTGCAGCCCAGAGATGGGTGCTTGATGCTGGGGCTGCCAGGACCAGAGGTGCCCATGCCCATAATTGTGGTGATATTTATGACCTTCCTAGCGTTTCTTCAACAGATTTGTAGATTTACACATGCCGTACAGCTTGTTGACAGATTTCTACCATTGGATATGTTGCTGTTTGTGAGTCTGTGTAATTGTATTTTGGGGGCAGTGTAGCTGGAGGGATTGCCTTAGGCTGACACTGACCTTCGGCGGAAAAAAATCCACCAGCCTCACTCGCTCTCTCTCTTTTGTCTTTTCTCATTGACTTTCTTCCCTGCACTGCACTGGCTGCCATTCAGTTCGACAATGTCATTGGCCTGCCTTCCCCCTCTCTCCTGCTTCTGGTAATCAGGGCTCTACAGTAAATTCACTTTTTTCTTCTCCAGCCAAAATGGCTAGCAGCAGATGTTGATGTTATAATTAGTTTTTACTGCTTAGTTATGGGTCAAATTGGCTAGTAGGTTGGTCTTTCCTACCAGCCAAACTTAAATTTCACCAGCATTTGGCCGGTTGGTTAATGTCGAGCTCTGCTGGCAATGCTGGGCCCCAATGAGCCTACGTTCCCTTTTGTGTTTCCCTCTCCAAGGGAAAGAAAATCCCTTCGATCGCATGCCTCTGGCTAGGGTATGTACTGTATGTACGTAATGAAAATGCCTTCCTGCACACACACCTCTGGTTTTCCTTCTACAGTAGTAGGTAGCGGAAATTCCGTCTTGCCACAAGGTTACATGAGTGATCCGGCATTCTGAATGTACTTAAGAAAGCCAGGCATATCCTGGGCTGTCAACACTTTGATGTCAGCAGGCGAACTCCCTTCTCTCTCTCTCTCTCTCTCTCTCTCTCTCTCTCTCTCTCTCTCTCTCTCTCTCTCTCTCTCTCTCTCTCTCTCTCTCTCTCTCTCTCTCTCTCTCTCTCTCTCTCTCTCTCTCTCTCTCTCTCTCTCTCTCTCTCTCTCTCTCTCTCTCTCTCTCTCGTGGCATTTCTGATGACCTGCTTCTTTCTTGTGTTTGTAACCTGGTAACCTAGGTGGAATGCAAGCTGTGCTTTTTTTGGGTGGGAAATTGGGGGCATGGGGGGTGTTGTGATGCTGAAAGGTTTGTCTTTTTTCCTCCCCCTGTGTGTATGGGGGTGCAGGAGAAAGCCCTTCTTATCTGCGTGCACGTGTGTGTGGTGGTGTTTTATGTATTGTGGTTGAGCCCTTGAAGTCTGGAAAAAAAAAATGTAATTGAAGATTGTGTGGTTTGGTGCCGTTGGCTTTGTGTGTGTGTGAACTTGTGTGCGCGTGCGCGCGGGTGCACTGCTCTTCTTGGTATTTAGTGATGGGGCTGTTTTCTCTGGAACAGCTGACTCTCTCTGCAGGCCATGCCAGGTCACAGTAGAGAGACTAGATGAGGGGAAGTGGGGGGGGTGTGTGTGTGTGTGTGTGTGTGTGTGCGTGTGTGCGTGTGTGCGTGTGTGCGTGTGTGTGTGTGTGTGTGTGTGTGTGTGTGTGTGTGTGTGTGTGTGTGTGTGTGTGTGTGTGTGTGTGTGTGTGTGTGTGTGTGTGTGTGTGTGTGTGTGTGTGTGTGTGTGTGTGTGTGTGTGTGTGTGCGTGTGTGTGTGTGTGTGTGTGTGTGTGTGAGGGAGCGTGGCGTCAGCTCCAATGTGTCAACACACGTGGAGTCTCAGCAGCAGCAGCACACTGTTACCACGGCAACCCCTACAGACGCTACCGCAGGCGCCCTACCCACCCCACCCCCTCTCTCTTTCCCTCCTCTCCTCTCCTCTCCACATCCCCCTCTCCCTCCCTCCCTCCCCCCTGCCTCGTTTGCTATTCTGAAGAGGATGAATGGGCGTGTGTGTGTGTGTGTGTGTGCGCGCTTATGAGTATGTGTGTGTCTGGTTATCTGAGAACAGGAAACAAGCCAGTGAAGGGAGAGGATCAGAGACTGAGCCAGAGAGAGAGAGAGAAGCAGAGGGGGTCAGAGAGAGGCTCTGACTTTACATTGAACCCTGGATTACATGGGCTGGGCACACACACACACACACACACACACACACGCAAACGCACACACACACACAAACGCTGATGTGGGAGATCCTGTTTCCATGTGCGCGGGCCGGCCCTCGCTCCGCATGGCGAGTCCAGTTCAGAGTTCAGTGCAGCTGAGGTTACACCTAAATGCACACATCACTATGCGCACACACACACACACACACACACACACACAAGCGCACACACACATGCACACATACTATGTGCACACACACGCACACGCAAACACACTATGCACACACGCTATGAAAACACCAGAACCAGCAGTTTCCTCTCCTCATTGCCCTTCACTCAAACATCTCCAGTGTTCTTGTGTACAGTAAGTGCAGAGGTATGGGAACATGGTCCTCTCTGGTGGAGAACAGCGACTGATTTCAGCAGAATTGAAAAGAATGTTCCGTTACATTAGTAAACCTTGTGTGTCTCGTCCTTGCACAGAACAGGACAGTCGAAACAACAGAGGCGGTGTATTGTGTGTCCTTAACCATTTTATGTACCGTTAAGCTGAAAGACACCTTAATTTCTTTCGGGATTAGTAAAAGTACTCTACTCAACTCTACTCCACTCACCTCTACTAACCTGCCTTGGAAATGTGCACCTCCCTTTTAGAGAATATAACCGATCCATAGTAGTCTGCTGCATAATATCCAGCAAGATTATTTTGAAGTGAACTTTCTTAACATCTAACAGGAATAAAAAAAACCTGGAAAATGATCATTGATGTTGGTGTAAAGCAGAAACATGGTGTGCTGTCCTTGCCTTGCTCTGCTGAAGGAGCTGCTTGGAGCTGAAGGAGGAGGGGGGAGCTCCACAACATGGCTGACTCTGAAGCTATCTGTTTTTCTCTGTTCTAAACAGTAACTCAGCCTTACATGCTGTGCTTAAGACATATCATACATCAAATGAGACCTGCTTAGGTCATGTCCAGAGTCTAGAAGCTTCTTTCATTTGCTGTGCATTAGGAAAGCTACAAAGAGAAAGACTCTCACTCTCTGTGTAGGGGCTGCTACTGCTACTGCTGCTGCTGCTGCACACACAGACCACGCTAGCTAGCTAGCCAGCTAATGCTTACAGAGCACAAAATGGCTGCCATGCTCTCCCTCTCACACTCACATACACTCTCTCTCACATGCACAGAGGAGGCTGAGGTTCTCCTCTCTCTCTCTCAGGCTCTGGTGTGTGTTTGAGTTTAATTTGAGTTTAATCATAGCATAGGTAGTGTGTGTGTGTGTGTGTGGTGTGTACACGCATGTGTGAGTGTGGCTGAAGAATTGATTAGCTGCTGTAAGAGGAGCTGTGTGTGCAATAGGAGTCTGATACCAAGGCCTTTGCCGTGTCTTGTGTTAGCTGGCCCGATTCCAACGTCTCCTAACAAACAATTATATCCGTCCTTCATAGATCTGCCTATTTTGTCGGTGATTAATTACACAGAGACTGTAAAATTGTCAAACTATATCATTTTTTATTTACGTCTGAGAGATACTGTAATTTCCTCTTAACGGAGATGTGAAGAAAGCTGTGATTTAAAGGTGCAGGGCACTCTGCTATTGGTGTGTTTCTTAATCAGAGCAGCTATTCATTATTGTTGTGGGAGTTTTGCTGTCGGCCGGGCCGCCACATGATTAATGGATGACCTGCTGCCGCTGCCGCTGCTGCTGCTGCTGCTGCTGGAGTCCACGCTGTGCTGCGTTTACTGTGGCTCTGGCTAGTCGCTCGCTTCTCTCCTCTCCTCTCCTGCACTCCCATTCCTCTCTGCTCTGCTCACATTGCACTTTAATTCTGTTGTGTCTGTACCTGGCTTCTCTGTCTGTCTCTCACGCATGCTTTCTCCCTCTCGCTTGCTCGCACGCTCCCTCTCTCCGTCTCTCTCGCTCTCTCTCGTTCTCTGTCTCACATACATTCTCTCTCTCTCTCTCCGTCTCTCTCTGTCTGTCTGTCTGTCTGTCTCTCTCTCTGTCTCTGTCTCTCTCTCTGTCTCTGTCTCTCTCTCTCTCTCTCTCTCTCTCTCTCTCTCTCTCTCTCTCTCTCTCTCTCTCTCTCTCTCTCTCTCTCTCTCTCTCTCTCTCTCCCTCCCCCCTCCCCCGCTCCGTGTCTGGATGAATGGCTGCTTGGCTGCTGTGCTGTGCTGTGCTGTGGCTTCAGTTGGCTGGCGGAGGCTCAGGCTCTCTGGCTCCGGCAGTAATAATGTTCAGGGGGCCTGAGGCTCTCAAGTCAGCACAACAGGGACCCGCTCTCTCGCTCTCTCTCTTTCTTGCTCATTCTCTTACTTGTTCTCTTGCTCGTTCTCTCTATCGCTCTCTTGCTCGTTCTCTCTCGTTCTCTCTCGTTCTCTCTCGTTCTCTCTCTCTCTCTCTCTTTCTCTCTTTCTCTCTCTCTCTCTCTCTCTCTCTCTCTCACACACATTCTGTCTCGCTCTCTCGCTCTCTTGCTCTCTCGCTGTCTCTCTCTCGCTCTCTCGCTCTCTCGCTCTCTCGCTCTCTCGCTCTATCTCTTTCTTGCTCGTTCTCTTACTTGTTCTCTCTCTCGCTCTCTTGTTTGTTCTCTCTCTCGCTCTCTCTCTCTTTCTCTCTCTCACTCTCTCATTCTCTGTCTCACACACATTCTCTCTCTCTCTCTCTCTCTCTCTCTCTGTCTCTGTCTCTGTCTCTGTCTCTGTCTCTGTCTCTGTCTCTGTCTCTGTCTCTCTCTCTCTCTCTCTCTCTCTCTCTCTCTCTCTCTCTCTCTCTCTCTCTCTCTCCTCTCACACACACACCAGCCTCTGCTGTGCTGCAGTAACAAGCTCTGCAAATCAATGTCTGCACATGGAAGTGTGTGTGTGCGTGTGTGTGTGTGTGTGTGTGCGCGCGTGCGCGTGTGTGTGTGTGTGTGTGTGTGTGTGCGTGTGTGTGTGTTTTTAGATATTTGTGTGTTGGGCAATGGGGGGTGGGATGGAGAAAATGTGCTGTGAAAAATAATAACGCGTATATATATATATATACACACACAGTGTGTGTATGTGTGTGCGTGCTTGTGTTTTGTGTGGGCAAGAAAGGGGGGGAAATTGAACTGCCTACACTTGACGAAGTAGCTGTTGCTTTGCCCTGACATTTTGTTAGTTTCATACGGACTTGTTTGTGTATGTGTGTGTGTGTACGTGTTCGTACGTACGCACCTGTGTTTTGTGATTGCATTTATGTGCACACATGATTTAGGTGGCTGGGGAAAGGAAAGGATAGCCTATGTCATTTCCCATGTCTTACAAGGTAAAGAGTAGTGTGCGCGTTACGTGCGTTTCTGACACATCTGTATTCTCCATGTCCGCCTCACACAATGATTACACTCATTCCCGCCTCCTCTCCCACCCCCTCCACCCCGCCACACATCCATGACCTCTGACCCCTGCCTGTCCTCTTTGCCCCAACATCTCCCCTTTGACCTCCAGCCAGGGGGTGGGGGGTCAGACAGAACAGGGCCCTTCTTTTAGAGGCCCCCTTTCGAGTGCACCCTGCCCCCTCAACACACACACACACACACACACACACACACACACACACACACACACACACACACACACACACACACACACACACACACACACACACACACACACACACACACACACACACACACACACACACACACACACCCCTCTGGCATTTTGGGCTTGTCCCGTGTGCGTCTGCTCATTGGTCAGGGGTGCAGTAGTCTGGCGGCACACTGTCAGATGACTGGTCTTGTGATTGTGCGTGTGTGTAGTGTGTGTGTTTGTAGTGTGTGCGTGTGTAGTGTGTGTCTAATGGCGGGAATGGAGGGGATCATCAGGTGACACTGCTTACAGGCCGGCGCTCTGGCTGGCCCTCTGTTTTTTGGAGGGAAAAATTCTCCGGTCCATGTAGACAGTGTTGCCAGATTGGGCGGTTTAGGATGGCCATCTGCAGGTTAAAAATTGTCAAAACGGGCAATGGCCGGGTTTTTTTTCTGTAGATTGATGGCCATAGAAATCAATACCAAAATTTGGTTCAAATTGGGCAGGATTTAGTACCTCCGGGCGGTTTTTGAGCATTATTTGGGCTGGACATCACCAGACCCATCTGGCAACCCTGTTTATAGAAGGGTTCACCATCTCTTTCTTCAACTCTGGCAAAAGAACTAGAGAAGAGTGCAATGAAGAGAGGGATAAAGTCAGGTCCAAACGTATGACCTGGGACTTGGACCAACAAATGACCAGATAAAAAGAAAAGAAAGAGTCCACCTCAACTCATGCACGTCCACTTATAATATCATTCCCTGATTGTTTTGCATGCATTTTAGTGCGAGCTGACTTGTGCTACTGACATGTTGACGTGCTGCCTTTCCACCGTTATTTGCTCTGCAACTTAAAGAACATTAAAGAAAAAGCACCAGAAGCACTTTATGAAATGAGGCCCAGTGATATTGGCAGGCATGCCATGATTGTTTTGCATGCATTTTATTAAAACAAAAAGTTGAATACACACACACACACACACACACGCACGCACGCACGCACGCACGCACGCACGCACGCACGCACGCACGCACACACACACACACACACACACACACACACACACACACACACACACACACACACACACGCACACACACACACACACTTACAGGGTCTAAGCTAAGGCAAGGGGTGTGAACAGTCGTCTGGATTTCCTCAGTCAGGTCTGATTCCCTGCTGCCTGTTAGTGTGTATAACACACGCACACGCACACACACACGCTCTGCATCAGCGTCTGTCCTCCTGTGTCTCCCTCTGGGGTTCCTCCGGCAGGTCACGGCCCAAAAATAGCTCTGGTGTGCGGGCGCCGGTTCAAACACTCCCTCTCCTCCTCCTCCACCTCCTCCTCCTCCTCCTCGCCTCACTCGCTCCCTCACTAAAAACCGCCGCCCGTGGGGCCCGGGCCAACCAACCAGTCAGCCAGTCATACACACACACACACACACACACACACACACACACTCACACTCACACACACACACACACACTGCCAGATTTCTATGGGAATACTTGGCCATCTTCCAGACGCCGTGTTTTTCTCTCGCCCCACAACACAAACCCCTCCGCACCCACCCACACACACACACACACTTCCCCTCCCCTCCCATCCTCTCCTCTCGTCCCACCATCTTTTCCCTCCCTTCTCTCTCTCTCTCTCTCTCTCTCTCTCTCTCTCTCTCTCTCTCTCTCTCTCTCTCTCTCTCTCTCTCTCTCTCTCTCTGCCTCCTTCTCTTTCCTCGCTGCCACCACTCCCACCCACCCACGCTCATTTTTCTTTTCTTTTTTTCCCCTCCCTCTTTTCTTTTTTTTTCTCCCCCTGGTGTGTGTGTGTGTGTCTCCAGGCCGTGATCTCACTGGCAGATGAGTGTGCATTCCTGGGGAACACATGGCCGGCGCGTGAGTGTGTAAACACACACTGACACAATTTCAGATGCGTGCCGTGCAGCCACACATACACACACAGGCACAGGCAGGCACACACCCACTTACCGCTTATGTAAATGCCGGTGGTGTTGTCGCTAGACTATTGATGGCTTTGACTGTTCATGTTGCTATTGGTAGACACAGGGAGTTTTAAAGCTCCCTGCTTTGGTTTGTCGGCTATTTTTTCTAGTTGTGACATAAGCATGAAATGAACTGATATGGAATTGAATTGAATGACTAATGAATGGTCCAGTCCTGCTATTTAGCTGTTGTTATTAAGAAGTGTTGGTCAGTTCTAGACATCTGAAGTCAGCCGTTATAATTTTAAGATGACTACTTTTATTTTGTCTTTAGCACATGTGGTTTGTCCGGTGGTCCTTTTTACCTTCCTTAGCAAGCACATTCTATTCTCATGTTGGATATTGATGGAAAAATCACCATGCATAGACCTGCAGACATATTGGCCTCTTACATGATGTTTTTAATTCCAAATGAAGTCAGAATTAAATAGTTCTGTCGAGTTTACATTGCACTTTCATGTAATTCTGAAATGTGAAGTGTTTAGTTACGCCAGGCTGGTACTACTGTTTAGGATAGGGGGTGTTGGGGAGTAGGAGTGTGTGTGTGTGTGTGTGTGGGGGGGGGGGGCTTATGATGAGTTCAAGGGGGCGTTTGTTCAAAATAGGTTGAGAACCACTGGTATAGGAGGTGCAAGTGTCAATGCACGACTGTTTGGAAGAGCATTCTTGGTGTATGCTTTCGGAAGCTGACAGCAGGTGTGTGTTTCTGAGTGAGATGGCAATTAAGTGTGCGTGCGTGCGTGCGTGCGTCTGTGTGGCTAATGAGTCAGCACTGGCCTGTCGGACTGTAAGCAGCAGCAGCAGCGGCGGTGGTGGCGGCAGCGGCCCCCCACTAATGAAGATCCCTTTTAATATGGTGTCATGATCATCCAATTAAGAGGCCTGTTATCCTCCTGGCCACCGGCCCTTCCACCTCCAGACACCCCTGGGACCAACACACACACACCACACCACACCACGCACGCTCGTGCATGACGCATACAAATTCTCGCTCATGCCTGTAAACTCAGACTCATTCCTCTAAGCAAACGCCACAGCAGGAGAAGCAGCTTTGGTTGCTTTAGAGATTATCATATTAGATAATGTCATATCAGATGGACCATCAGCTTCTATTGGTCCACCTTTTATTCATCATTGTCTGGTGCCCGCATGTGAATATATAGAGCATGTGAAGTAGTTTATGTGAAGTAGGTAATCTTTTTTTTTTTTTTTTTTTAAGGCTAAGATTATACTGTTTGCTGTTTACAGTGCTAAGTGTTGCTGTGCTATCTTGGGATTTGAGTACTGGTTTAATCGATTTTTGCATTTGTGGAGATATTTCGATGAGAAATCGGTTACGATCGTGATACAACTAAGTTCAATTATTGCTTTATGGGTTATGAACTGATCTGATGTCACTGTGATGATCAAGGAGCGCTCTCTCTCTCTCTCTCTCTCTCTCTCTCTCTCTCTCTCTCTCTCTCTCTCTCTCTCTCTCTCTCTCTCTCTCTCTCTCTCTCTCTCTCTCTCTCTCTCTCTCTCATACCTGTACAGTACAATTACTGCAGTGTTTATGTACGAGATTATTAACCTTTTCAACGTTGTTTCTCTCGTCTGCTCTCAGGATCTGTCGGGCTCCATCGACGACCTGCCCACGGGCGCGGAGAGTGCGCTCAGCCCGGGCGTGAGCACGTCGGGCGTGTCGAGCAGCCAGGGTGAGCAGAGCAACCCGGCGCAGTCTCCCTTCTCGCCGCACACCTCGCCCCACCTGCCGGGCCTGCGCGGGCCCTCCCCCTCCCCCGCCGGCTCCCCCGCCTCGACCTCGGCCTCGCGCTCCGGACCCCTCTCGCCCGCCGCCGTGCCAGGTGAGAGCTGCCCACTTGTAGGGCTGTAACAATATTGTATCGAATAGTTTGTTGTGTGAAGGGTGTTCAATACTTCTGGTTCTGACCACTGGATTCTCCTTTGTCCCCACTCCCCATTGCCCCTCCTCTGTTCCAATGCCCCCTCTGTGTCTCCTTGTCCACTTACCACTGCCCCTCATCTGTGTCCCCCTGTCCCCCTTCCGTCTCCTTTTCCACTCGCCCCTTTTCCACCCCCGTTGCCCCTCCTCTGCCCCCTCTGTGTCCTCTTGCCCCCTTGTCCCCTTGTCCCCTTGCCTCCTTCAGGGAACCAGATGCCTCCGAGGCCCCCCAGTGTGCAGTCGGATGGCATGCTCCATCAGCCACCCATGGGGCAGGAACGAGGTAAGTGTGAAGCACACACACACACATGCACACACTCTCTTTTTCCCTTTGTCTCCCCCCTCACAAATTCTTACAAAGGTATGCATGTGTGACAGCGTAGTCTTGTTGGTACTCACCTCGCACCTGGTCCTTTCAAAACTGTTTGTGCGCCTCTTGTTGTCATTGTCACACCTGCCTTCAGGGTGATCTCGAGGGCCCATGTTTTTGTGGCTTGTTGACTTGTCTGTGGCACCTGCTTGGCTAGCTGTGTGTTTGTGTGAGTCTCTGTTTTCGTCTGTGCGCGAGTGTGAGCATGTGTGCTTACGCTCCTGCTGACATTTGGTCATCCTCTGACACACTCCTACGTGCCACTACTTTACGGCACGCCCATCGTAGAAAATATTGTTACCAGAGCTTGTTATAAATGTACTGGGTAATAGGGGTGCACCGATACCACTTTTTTGAAAACCGATACAAGTACGAGTATATTAATGTGTGTACTTGCCGAGACTGAGTACCGATACCTTTTACCATCAAAATACAATAAAATTAAATGCATGGCCTTGTTTTGTTCCACCTGTGATATTTGTATTGTCCATTTCCATGCAGATTTAAATGTTAGTAAATGTATAAGGTGGCACTTTGTTCCCATGCTGCTTTCAAGTCCACAGAACGTGACAAGATTTAGAATTTTTTTGTGTAATAGCAGTATCGTTCCTGGTATCGGCAAGTGCTTGACGAGTACGAGTATAATGAGCAGTATCGAGTGCCGATACCGATACCAGCATCGGTATCGGTGCATCCCTACTGGGTAACCGTCCCCCCACCACCACCACCACCACACAAATATCGTTTTTTTTTGTCTCCTAATGTTTTGTTTTGTGTCTGTCCATTGCAGTGTACATGCGTAACCCCCAGATGCCGCCGTACAGCTCCCCCCAGTCAGGCTCCGCCTTATCGCCACGCCAGTCCTCTGGAGGCCAGATGCATGCTGGGATGGGGCCCTACCCCCAGAACAACAACATGGCCAACTACGGACAGCAGGGAGGACCCTACGGTGGCCCGCAAGGTACACTATTCACTCCACCTCCACCCGAAGGGATCAGTCCTTGGTTTAGAAACGGGGCTCTAAATGAACACTGACCAGCCAGCTAAATGCTGGTGTAAATTCATTTTGGCTGGTGAACAAGAAAACTTACTAGGCACTTTGACTGATAGTGAGTGAATGTGTGGCAAGTAAGATTTAGCATCTACTAGCCAAATTGGTTAGTGATGAAAAGCGTTAAGTTATAGCCCTATAGTACAAATCTTGCCACAGATTTGATTCATCCCAACCCTGAATCAGCGGGCTGTAATTGAGTAGTCAAGACGGGGAGAGCAGTTATTCACTGAAGTCACCTGTGTTGGAAAGGAAGCTGTGGAGACCAGACCAGATCAAAACCAGAGTTTTAAAGCCTTCCTCCACCCAGATTGACTGCTTCTGCACTGCTAGTAATTGGCATCTCCACTGCCCTTGGCTGATACACATCCTTGCAAAACGTTGCCAGTGTTGGTACATAGATTTTTTTATGTTTCAAACATTTAAATGTTGTATCTCTTACCTGATGTTTTGACGGTGTAGCTTCCGTCGGTCTTCATCAGAGGATCACCATCGAAACATGTCAGGTTAAAGATAAAACTTTAACATGTCTGAAACATAAGAAAAATCCAAGTACTGATTTAACACATAATTAATGTCATAGCTCTATTAAATGAACGTCGCCAGTGTTTCCCCCACTTCGTTTTGAATCAGCCATCATGGTTGGACCTAAGATCACCACATTCAAGAACCAGACATTTTATTTTTTAGCTCCAGTTGTGCACCATTTTAACATTCTTTTATGTAAGCGAATCGTGATATTGAAGCAAATCGATGCCCTCTGTTGATGACGCATCATGGGCTTACCTAATGGTATGAATGCAGAGAGAGATGAGCATTGGGGTTGTTTTGGGAACCTGGTATCTGAGCGGATCGGGATGGCTGGCAAAGCAGTGCCCTTTCTTTACAATGCTCTGCGTTCAATCAACAATCATTTCAGTTCTCTGTGCAAGTGGCTCTGACGGCAGGCTGGCCCTGTCTGAAAACAGCAGCTGAAGTCCCAAACAGATGGAGCCGTTTGGTAGCACTAGTGCTGGCTTCAATTAGACTACAGGTGTTTCACATTCTGCCTAAAGCTCCAGACAGTAATTTTCAGTAATTTTCCAGATCCAGAATTACAGATTCGTAGAGATGGGCATCAAACAGGCAAGGATTTCGGCTGGATTAGTGTTTGTGTCTACCGCAGGTTTCCGTTCCCAATACAACTGCTTCAACACGCACAGCCTACTCAAGACGCACCGACAGTTAACAAATTGTGGTCTTTCATTGTGTAATCTTGCAACCTTTCATTTGTTATTTTGTATTATATTATCTTGCATATATATCTGTAAATGTAGTTTTGATAACTAAGCTCACTTTGGTCCTAAAAAGACAGACACCCACTCTCTTCTTAATCACTCACTCACTCGCCCACCCATTCCCCCTCTGCTACTGTAGGCTACCCTAGAGGCCCCGCTGGCTACGCCGGCATGCCCAACGCCAACTACTCCGGCCCGGGCATGGCCGGCTCCATGAACCCCATGGCCGCGCAGGGCGGAGCCGGCGGGCCGTACGGAGGCATGCCCCCCGGAGGGAGGATGGGCCCGGGGCAGATGGGGCAGCGCCCGCCTTACGGCCCCGGCATGGGCGGCCCCAACATGCCCGGCATGCCGCATCCGGTGGCCTCGGGCATGTGCCCGCCTCCGGGCATGAACAGGAAGCCACAGGACCCGGCGGCCGCCGCTGCTGCTGCCGCCGCTGCCATGCATCACGGCGGTCCACCCAGCAACTCCATACACAGGTGAGGATGACCGCTTCACTGGCACTCCGAACATTTCAGGGCCAAAAAACCTCCAACAAGAAGCAAACAAATAGCATTAAGACAGTCAGTCATCCTGGAGTCTAGTTGCTGAGAAGTAGCCCAGTCGGTCTTGAGTCTACGGTCCTCGACTGTGAGCACCAGAAAGCCTGAAGCGCAGGCATCCCTTTTCTAAACAAATGCATTTTTAGTCCTGGAGAATATTCCAAGAACACAGTTAAGTGATAAAGCCTGTTAACCTATAGGGAATTGTACCAACTAATAGATTGCCCACATGTGTTATTTAGTTAAGAAAATTATGATTTCATGCTATTTTATTAGAGGATGTACCACTACCTCACTACCCTCTTGGAAATGAGTCACTGATGATTACTATGTAATGATGAAGTTATTGAATACACTGCCTCATCATAACTTTGTTTCTCTCACTCTTGCACCTTTTTCAACCATTTTAATGTTGTGAATGAGTAGCCGTTTTTTTGCAGCTCTATAGATGAATGTGTGATCAGTCAAAACTAGTGGGGTCGTATGTTTACATGCTTTTGAGTTATGTTGAGTTTTCCCCTTGCAACATGTAGTGCATCATCGTCATCATCAGCAGCATCATCATCATCATCATCATCATCATCATGGACAGGCTGGACAGGAGGCTGAGGAGAAAGAGAGCAGTAGAGAGGAGAAGGTTAAAAGATGAGCAAAGCTGAGGTTGAGCAATTCAGGTGGAGGAGGAGGAGGAGGAGGAGGAGGAGAGGTACACAGGTGCACAGAATAGACTCAGACACTCAGATATTGGTGAAAGTGACCAGGCACACACTGAGGAGAGATCACAGGAATTCAATTTTAACAATATAACCGCTACACACTACCAGCTTTCCTCTCAAAATTAGATCCTAGGAGAACAGTGTAGTACTGTCTGGCAAAGAGTTGCGTTTGTAACTCGGAAGAAAATCCTGCACAAAGCATGGTGGTCAAGGTGACCATGTTGAACAAATTGTATGAATAGATTTTCAGTGTGCAGTGTAGCAAAAAAAAAAAGAATCGTTTAGGTCTGTTGTAGTCCTGACTCCTCTCTTCTTCCTGTAGGCCACCAGGCTACCCGCAGGGCATGCCGCAAGGCATGATGGGAGGTGGGTCACCGTACTCGGCGCCCCTGAACAGCATGCAGGGGATGATGAACCAGGGAGGGCCCTACCCCATGGGCGGCAACATGGCCAACAACAACAACCCAGGTGAGGAGGACGGCTCGTTTGCTGCTCTCGACAACAAAACATGCTGTTAACCACACAAACCATGAGGTCCAATGTCAATCCCATAGTGATGATATTGTGTTAGTATTATAGTGATGATGTATACGGTCTTGATGGAAAGAAGAAATGGATAGGTTAGGTTAGGTTAGGTTAGGTTTCTTTATAAAGTCATAGTACAAAGTTTTCTAGTCTAAATGTGATTTGGCTATGTAGGTTAGATACTGTAGTTGTCCACTTGTGTCCCCACAGGCTCCCCCTGCTGGTTATTTCTATATCGTCTTGCTCTACAGTTCAGCCTCTGAATGGGACTATTTTTTGTATGGACCAAAGCATAAAACTGGAGTTCAACAAAATCAAATGTTCCAGTAGATTCATTGAGTTAACCAATCACAATTAGACAATTGTGTACAAATGTAATACTGACTGCAAACATGACCTTTTATTCTGTAGATTATACAATTTAGTTTAATTGCCTCTCCACTGGTAGTAGAGCCTCGGCTCTAGATTATCAAGAAGGATATCATTCACATGTGTATGGACATTTTTTTTTTCAGTTAACCTTTACTTAGACAGGATTGTCCCATTTAGACAGTCTCTCTTCTGCCAAGGAGTCCTAGTCAATGAGAAACCCTGACATCTTATTGTGACTAGTATGTCTGTATGACCAAGTCTTGATGCTTGTATCTGACTGCCCCTTTCCCCTTTCCCAACCAGGCATGGCTCCCAGCCCCGAGTTCGGCATGGACAAGATGAACCAGGGCCAGAAGATGAACAACAAGGTGGACGGCACCCCCAAGCCCGAGACGACGAAAAAGGTTAGGCAGTTTGTTTGTTTGACATAGTTAGTGAGTCGTTTGAGAAAGGCAAAGGGAGGACTTTGCAGCTTTATTCTTAAATGAAACATCTATGTGGGTCGGTCAGTAATCGTGTCACTTTTTAAAGCTTTACATGCAACATACAGTAGGTCTGTAGACTTTATTTTAACTATGGGAGTCGGTCAATGAGGACAGTGGTAGGACATTCTGGGATCCCACTTGGGACTTCACTTCAGTGCACCAGCCCAATACCTCACCTGACCGCCCCCAGTATACATGGGTTCTAATTTTTTTCCCCCTGGCTGCGCACAACTCATCCTCTGATTGTTGGAAACGGCTGTCGGTCAAAAAATCAGCTCACGTGGTTGACTGCCAGTGTCTTGCCCCTCCTCACAACTCCGAGTTTATAAACAAAAAAACCCATGTATGGGCTCCAGAGAGAAGAGAAAAAGGATCAAATGAAATCCATGAAGACCCTGATGGTTGTTGGCGTCACTCAGTCAGTAATGTGACGATGCCTCCGCCTTTTCCCATCCCTCTCTCCCATCGCTGTCGTTATTTTGTAGGTCCCTATTAAACAGACCACCTTGTAAAACACTAGGCTTTGATAGTGGTGCGTGGCTTAGGAGCGCTGTCGAGCTGCCTCTCGGCACTTCTGCTGAATGAGTTTTGTAATATATACACAGCCTATGGGGAAACACGGCACAAGCAGAAAGCAGAGGCTGATTTATGTTTTCCCTCTACTTGCTTTTATGCATTTCATTATTTATTTACCCTGTACCCTTCTACTTTCTCTCTCTCTCTCTCTATTCTTATTCGATATTATAGCAAATAGAACTGCCTTGATGTGTGAGATGTTCTATACCAGGGATGGGGAACCTTTTTCGTTCAAGGGGCCACTTTGAATTCCTCCAAGGGAAGTCAAAGTCCTCCGAGGGCTCTACTATGAACACAAACCAGGATTTACCCCTGCCTGTATGAAGGCAGCCACCTTTTTAAAACAGACCCCACCATCTCTAGGTCCTCTGAATAAAGCGTAATTGTATTGCAAATGTAGATTCTGAGATTTATTTGCAAAATATGGCACATTTCATGTGAAGCTTCATAACATTAAAATTACTCCGGGGGCCAAATAAAACTGTAACGGCCTTCAAGACATAGGTTCCCCACCCCTGTTCTATACAAATAAACCTTTCTTGTTTCTTTTGTTTTCCAACTATAGTCCCTTTGGCCAGGTGTTAAGCAAACTGACAAAACTGACCACTTTCCATCACCATCCATTCATTTCCTACTATTCATCTGATGTTTGCAGAAGTCCAACTCGTCTACCACCACCAACGAGAAGATCACCCGGCTGTACGAGCTGGGGCCGGAGCCGGAGCGCAAGATGTGGGTGGACCGCTACCTGGCGTTCGCCGAGGAGAAGGCCCTGGGCATGACCAACCTGCCCGCCGTGGGACGCAAGCCCCTCGACCTCTTCCGCCTCTACGTCTCAGTCAAGGAGATCGGCGGACTCACACAGGTACGGGGAAGAAATATGGAGAACCCTTTTGTTGTGCATGTGTGTGTGTACATGCTTTGGTTATCGACTTTTGTGGCGTATAAGGTATTGCAGCATATTACGGAGTCAAAAAAGGCTAAATATTTTGGTAAAATAAACTTTGGCAACTGGTATCTGAACAAACAGACTTGTCTTTCTTTGTCTTACGCTAATATCACTGCAGTGCATCAAAAGGCTCTGTACTCACTTGTCGATCCCGTTGTAGAGTCACACACCCTCCCATACCAGCACTGGCTAATGTAGTGTTTCTCAACAGGGGCGCTGGGGAGCCCTAGGGGGTCGTTCAGAAGGATACGGCTGAGTGGGGGGCAGGGATTAATTACCTTTGGTGCATTAGTCTGTTTTATTTTTTAATACTATGAGGGTCGTAGGCAGTCTTATGATGAGGTCTAGGGGTGTTTGGAGGCTTATGGTGAGTTCAAAGGGGCGATTGTTCTAAAAAGGTTGAGAACCACTGCGCTAATGTCTCTCGCGTTAACCCTTTGCTCCCCCCACCCCACCCCATCTCAGGTGAACAAGAACAAGAAGTGGCGTGAGCTGGCGACGGCGCTCAACGTGGGCACGTCCAGCAGCGCGGCCAGCTCGCTGAAGAAGCAGTACATCCAGTGCCTGTACGCCTTCGAGTGCAAGATCGAGCGCGGCGAGGACCCCCCGCCCGACATCTTCACCACCGACCCCAAGAATAAACAGGCCAAGGTCCAGCCGCCCTCCCCAGGTCAGTTTCAAAGCACTGCCAAAAAGTCAAATATAATAAACGCTAATCATCTAGATAGATTACAGATCTATTTGATAGGAAAGTATGTGAGGTGGACAGGAAGCGAATGGGGGGAGAGACGGGAAAGGGTTGCCAAAGGACTCGTGCCGGGAATCGAACCCGGGTCAGCCGCATGGCAGGAGAGTGCCCTACAGCTTGGCCACGTCAAGGCCAAACGCTAATAATCTAAATATGTCTAACGTGTGCAGGATCGAAAGCGAGCTGAAGGTTAAAGACAAAGGTGCACACCACAGAGACCATTGAGCCCTTACATGTAAAGGTTGGAAAGATCTTTAAGCACCACACAACCTTGATTTGATTGAGATTGTGATTTAGTTACCTCCGCCAGGGAGGTTTTGGTCGTGTTGGTTTCTTTGTCTGTCAGCAGAATAACTCAAAAAGTTACAAAGAATTTTGATGAAATTTTGTGGAGTTGTTGGAAATGACAAAAGGCAAAGGTGATACTTAAAAAAAAAAAAAAGATTCTTCAACTTTGCGCCAACTTTGACATTCCAGTTTCTAATTCCACAAAAACAAGGCAGAAAGATTTGAGAAAAATGAGGGTGTAACAGAGACAAATGTTCCATCAAACAGCTTCCTTGGCGGCGGTCTGCACTCTCAGTGCATTTCTAGTTATTTATGGAAAGGTCTGTATGGACCTCCACCCTTAGCTGAGCGTATAGGCCCTTTTCCACTGCTACCTGCTACTGTTTTCTACCCGGTACACGGCATGACTCTGCGACCGCTATTTGCTTTTCGATTAGAAGTACGGCATGGCACAGCTCGAAAACCAGCCGTCGTTTTTTTGGTTGGATGAACCAAGTTGAGCGGGTACTGCCACATATTTGATGTGTGTGGTATGAGGGTCATTAACGTTTCAGTACTGTAGTAGCATTTGTCTAAGTGCTGCAACCACAGCTAATGCCACTATTGTATGGATTAAATGTTTTTTTTTGTTCTTGTTGTTTTTAGTGGATTATCTAAAAAGCTTGTTGGATAGAGGTATGTGTACATCAAGAGCGACCTACGCTACCCGAGCGACCGAAGTCATTATTTCTCTATGGATAGTCTGCGAATTAAACGGCCAAAGCAAATTTGCCGGGAGCGAATTTCAGCGATTAAAGTCAAGCTAATATTATGGTAATGAGCTATGACGTGGTTTGGGGAAAAACAATTGGAATGTTCAATGTCCCAGGCAGGGATGGAAATAAGCACCCGTCCACCAGCCAATGACGGGAAAATGTCAGTGGTGACTGGTAAATTTTTCAACCCACCAGTCACTTTGACTGGTAAAAACAGTGAGTGACTGGTAGATTTTAAAATCTACCTGCCACAGTGACTGGTGGGGAAAAAACTTCAGTTCCACCCCTGGTCCCAGGCTGACAAGCCAGAGCAGTTACAGTACGTGATTAGTTAAATCAAACACATCAATGTCACGTCCAGAACAAATAAAGCGTGTTCATGGCAACCTCTGCTTCTCGGCTAGCGTAGGTCGTTTCTGATGTACACACGCGGCTTAATGCTGCCAAGCTCAGGCCTCATGTGCACATAATTTTCACACGTGCGCGTGTGTTTGTGTGTGGCTGCAGCCTCTGCCAACCAGAGCTGGGATGCCTGGCCAAGGCCCTAATATTTGAGTGAGGAGGGGAAGGGGAGTGGGAGACAGAGCTGGAGGGGTGTGTGTGTGTGAAAATGTGTGTGTGTGCGCACGTTGGCAGCCCAGCGTGGCGTCAGCAGAGGGGATCCCTCTTTCTGTGTGTGTGTGTGTGTGGTTGTGTGTGTGTGTGTGTGCGTGTGTATGTGCGTGTGTATGTGCGTGTGTATGTGCGTGTGTGTGTGTTGGGATGGGAGGGGGACTGTCTCCTGGCACTGGGTCAAGGATGCAGAGCTTCTCTTTTCTCTGTCTCTGTCTCTGTCTCTGTCTCTCTCTCTCTCTCTCTCTCTCTCTCTCTCTCTCTCTCTCTCTCTCTCTCTCTCTCTCTCTCTCTCTCTCTCTCTCTCTCTCTCTCTCTCTCTCTCTCTCTCTGTCTCTCTCTCTGTCTCTCTCTCTCTCTCTGCATGCTGGATGGCCCTGAGCTTCACAGAAAAACTCCCCCTCTCCTCCTCCTCCTCCTCCTCCTCCTCCTCCTCCCACCACCCCAGGAGATTAAAGCTCAGACAGAAATTGATGAATGGGGGCTTGGCGGTTTGTGTGTAAAGTCACATCCCCTCCATACCACCCCTCCACCACACCACACACACACACACACACACACACGCCTTCCCTCCTCTACCCTCCTTTTGCTTTTTTTTCTCCCCTCCCTCCCTCTCATCCCTTCCCTCCCTCCCTCCTTCCTTCCTTGCCTTCCCCCCTCGCCTCTTGTGTTTGTGCTGCATCACGGGAAATCCTCGTTGAGAAGAGAGAGAGCGAGAGAGAGAGAGTGAGTGAGTGAGTGAGAGGAAAGGGGGGGAGGAGAAGCAAGGAGGGGTAGTGTATTTGAAAGAGAGCTTGAAAAAAAATGAAAGGGAGCAAGGGGGAAAAAAAGCAAGCTGGCACACTGCCTGACTAAGTGTCTGTGTGTGTGTGCCCCGTGTGTGACCCTGCTTGTTTACGCACTAATGAAAGGGAAGACATGACTCATCAGACAGTTGTGCTAATGGCTAGGAAAAGCACACACACACATACACACACACACACACACACACACACACACACACCGCTCCAATTCTCCCAGGTCGCATTACACCGCAGATGACGGGGGGCCAGCAAGTGTAGTGTACGTTTTTTGAGACAGCCAGAAACCAGCCGACCACAAACACACTTTCAGCCCCTAACACGCCCACTTCTAATACATACCACGCCAACATGCATGTGTCTCCATGTGTGTGTGTTGGCATGCTGGGATGAGATTTTGAAAAATAGGTTTTTTACAGGCTTCCATGTTATATTTGCAGGACACATTTTATTGTTATGCATATGTCCTCGATTGTAAGTCGCTTTCGATTAAAGGTCCCTGCCAAATGCAATGTATTGTAATCAGGGCTCTTAATTAACACCAGCCAATCGGATAAATGCTGGTGAAATTTCAGTTTTGGTAGAAAAGACCAACTTTGACCCACTTTGACCCATTAGTGATTGTGTGTTTGGCTAGTAAGATTAACGTCAACTAGCCCTTTTGGCTGGTGATGGTACATTACGTTACAATTACTGCTCTAAATTAAAACAAAATTCCCCCATCTCCTCCTCAGCTTGGTTCTGATGTATGGTACCTGTTTTGTGTCTCCCAGAAAATAAAGAAGGCGTTTTCTTTGAATTTTGAGTACACCAGTGGCCAGCACCTCAAAGATTTGATTGGTATGCAATCCTTTTTATTGGGCAAGTCATGGGTAAGCGGTTAGGGCATCAGACATGTAGCCCAAAGATTGCCATTTCGACTCCCTACCTGCCAAGTTGGTGGGGGGAGTAATTAACCAGTGTTCACTCCCATCCTCCTCCATGACTGAGGTATCCTGAGCATGGTACCGTCCTGCCGTATTGCTCCCTTGGGGCGCCATTGGGGGGTGCCCCCTTGCACGGGTGAAGCATAAAGGCAATTTATTTGTATGCAGTGTGCACTTGTGTGCTGTGGAGTGCTGTGTCACAATGTTTCCCAGTTGGGTTTTCACTACTTTCCTCTAAGTACCCTTTGTGTTTCTGTCCCCAGCCGGCTCAGGCTCTCTACAGGGTCCCCCGACCCCCCATTCCGGGACCGGCTCCATGACGGACAGCGGAGACATGAAGCCGCCCACCCCGGCCTCCACCCCCCACCCTCAGATGCCCCCCATGGCTGGCGTCAGGTAGGTGCTCAATAGGGCTGTAACGATACACTCAACTCACGATTCGGTTTGTATCACGATTCATGACCTACGGTTCGATACACCCCACGATTTCACATTTGCCAACATTATAAACTTCATGAATACAAACCATGATCGTTTATAGGTAGAATAGGTTACAAGAGGCTACTAATCATTTTAAAAAGTTTCTATATAATATTGATGATGCTTGGAAGTGCTATCACTTCATATTGTGTGGTTGCTTTCTGGGCATCAAAACGCTAAAAGGGTGTATCACGATACAGCCTCCTTGTATCACGATACAGTATCGTGACTCTGTGTATCACGATTTCTCGGTTCGATACAATATTGTTACAGCCCTAGTGCTCAACATAATGGAAAGAGTGGAAGTCTGCACACTGTAGCCCCGTTTTGGACGGTTTTATTTACGTAGGTCATGCAACGCTTCCACCCAACAGGGTCTCTTATGACCTGAATAAAGCCTTCAAAGCGGAGCTACAGTGTAGACTTCAACTCTTTTCATTGTCAGATAAGCCTTTGTCGTGCCCCTGGCCTTATCGAGGTGGGATGTTCATACTCTCACTCTTCTGAAGGTGTGAAACATAACCCAGACCATAATGCGCGGGATGTGTTGTGCTGGATGTGTTCCGTTTTGTGTGTCGCTCTAGAATTGGACTTTTTGCTTTTGACTGGTAACCTTTTACGAAAATCCATTGCACACTCTTTCTCTTCCTCACACTTAACGTATGCTCTCTCTTCTTGCTCTGTATGTCTTTTTACATCCCTCTCCCATCTCTTCTCTGGCTCGATGCCAACACCATCCCTTAAGTTATTACTGATATGAGGTTTAAGATTTTTTTTTTGATATCTTTCTTGCAAGAGATTATTTGAATAGCCTTAAATATGTGACGGGCAGAATTTCTCAACCTGATTGCCTTGTTTTTTTTCTCTCTCCTCTCCTCTCCTCTCCTCTCCTCTCCTCTCCTCTCCTCTCCTCTCCGCTCCGCTCCTCTCCTCTCCTCTCCGCCTCATGTCTCCTTTAGGAGTGTGAACCTCTCGGATCCGTTTGCGGATGGCAACGACCCAGCCTTCCCAAGACGGAACTCCATGACACCCAACTCTGGCTTCCAGCCCGGCATGGGTGGCCCAGGCATGGGCATGGGGCCCTACGAGCCCAACAAGGACCCCTTTGGAGGCATGAGGAAAGGTGAGAGCAGGGAGAGCCGCAGAAAGAATCAATTACATTACACTGCTTTTTAAATTATTATATAAAGTAAAGACAGTAATGTTGCAACAGTAAGACCACATTCAACAGAAAAGAATTTGTTTTGTCACCGTTTGCATTCACAATGTACATGGTACAGTAAAAACGAAATCAAAGCACGCTGCAAATGCTCATCTGAGAAGCAAGCTCACATGTCTTACTCAACATAATGCATAAATAGATATGGGTAAGAATGAGATGTGTGTTTGCCTTTATGCTACTACCAAAGATACATTTCCATTTGAAGCAAGTTAAATGAACGATAAAGAAGTCCAAGTCTAATTCTCCCCTCCGTACCCTCTTCCAGCTGGGGAGCAGTTCATGGGTCCAGGCCAGGGCCCCAACCCTGCCATGGGGGAGCAGTACAACCGCGGAGGACCCCCCGGAGGACCCATGGGCAATATGCCGATGGGACAGAGGCAGCAGTACCCCTACGGTCCGGGCTACGACAGAAGGTAACCACCTGCCAAAGCCAGCCAGAACTGTGTGTGTGTGTCTCTGTGTGCGTGTGTGTGTGTTAGCCAGAGCTAGCCTGATTGCTTCTTATCATTTCAGTTGAGGTGTAGCCAGTGCATAAATGAACGTTTTTGTATCTGTGTTGGAGTTGTCATTCCTCAGGATAGACTAGAGCATGTTTTCTGATCATCTTATCAGCATTTGCTTTCTGTTATGAGTGTCATCAATTGGGAGATTGTATCGGTGTATTCTATGCTCATGAATACATTTGTTGTGGTGGTGATGGTTTATATTGTTGTTGTTGTTGTTTACTAACAACTTGTCCTCCGCTCTCCCCTCCAGACCAGAGGCTGGCATGGGCCCTGATGGTGCCATGGGCCCCGCGGGCTCTCAGCCCAACGCCGACACGGGGATGTACTCGCCCAGCCGACCCCCACACCAGCAGAGGTACGTGCTATAGACGCACGCCAGAGATTCTTTAAGTATATAGAGATATGCCAACATAATAGGTTTCTATGGGCACCTAACATGACCAGGTTCCGGTCTGCCTAAAGGAGCGTGTCATAATGCTCCTAGCATTGAATAGAACAGTCCTTAGGTCTGCCTAAAGGGGGATTTCCCCCCCTCCCCTTTGCAATAATAGAACCCGGAAACAATGGGCCAATGGAACCTCTCTCTCTCTACTCTCTCTGCTCACGCAGTCTCATACGGAAGACCTTTTCAGACAAACACACACAATACATACACACACCCTCACCATCTCATGGACAAAGATTAAGACACGCACTACACACGCACGCTAATTCATATGGACAAATGTTGACAAATGCACAATCACACGGCCCGTAATACCTCAACCCCCATGCATATACATGTTGTCGCATTGTAAAAAGTTACAAAATATCTCATCGGAGTAGTATTTTGTCAACATGTAACATTTTTTTTGTTAATGCCAAAAAAAAGCTACTGCAGTCCAAGGACTATGAGATAAATTAGTTTCAAGGGCTTGGTGCTTGTCAGCGGTTATTTTGCTTGTACACAGTTGTCACAAGGCCTTGCAGACCTTGACATCATGGCATTGGCGATGTGCCGTGTTTACTTCCAGAAACACATCAATCTTTCTGCACTATGTTCTTTCATGAATTCTCACTTTACTACACAACAAACTAAACACCTAGATTTGAGAAAATGCAACAGAACTTCGTTTGTCAATTTCTTATTTGTTTGGTGGTTCATAATAGGGGATAAACCGCTTTCAGACTTGATCAAAAAGACTATTTGTAGTCTTAAAATCTGTATCAGAGTTGTAGAAAGTGGAAGTACTCTCACACATGTAATTACAACACTAGTAGTAGTACATTTCAAAGTTGAAACCATGTAACATCATACCACTAGTACTGTAATTACGTTTGTTAGAGTACTTCTACTTCTACTTCTTACAACTACTCTTAAAATCTGTGTGTTCTGACTCCTTGTGTTGTTTCCCTGCCAGGCATCCAGAGTCCTACGGTAACCAGTACCCTGGCCAAGGCCCGCCCCCTGCTGGCGGATTCCCCAATCAGCAGCCAGGAATGTATCCACAGCAACAACCTGTGAGTGATAGGAGTCATTGAATTCCTGTTATATAAGGATCTTTTTCAGGCTTGATTTTTTTTAAGGTTCTACTTTATTTACTGTCATCAGATGTTACCGTGCAGTATTTAACTTATGAAAACAATAACATGTTAGCTAACTAACTTGTGTGTTAGCAGACTAACCTTTTGCAGTGGTTGAACCTACATCTTTTATTTATGTGCACCCACATTTTCTAACTGCATTGCATTAGTTCAATTTTAGCCGAGAATGACAGCAGTTTTTTAAAACATGTTATTGTGTAAAGGACAGCTACTGCATAATGACTATTAACTGTATCCACAGTATAATGCGTGTTCAGTATTACCTATTCATTTTGTTCTTCAGATGACAAAAATATTTTTTATTCGCTAGTTCCTGTTGATACTAGTTGAACTGTCTTTCTATATTGGTCACTGACATTCTTTTTGTAATTGCTGCAGAACTACAAGCGTCCGCCAGTGGACGGTGCGTACGGCCCGCCTGCCAAGCGGCACGAGGGCGAGGGCTACAACGTGCCCTTCAGCGGTGGGCAGCCAGGAGGACCCCAGGGTTCCCAAGGACCACCCCAGGGCCCGTCCAACGCCCCCCAGTCCCAACAAGAGATGTACAACCAGTACAACCAGTTCCCCGGGGCCGAGCGTCGGCCAGGTGGCCCGCAGAACCAGTTCCCTTTTGGGTTCGGCCGGGAGAGGGGTCCCCCGACTGCAGGTGGTGGTAGCGGAGCTGCAGGCGGCCCTCCCAACGCCGGCCAGCCCTCCATGCCGCCTCAGATGATGGGTGGTCCCTCCGTGCCCGACGGCCCCCAGGGACCCATGTGGCAGGGCCGCAACGACATGAGCTACCCCAACTACCCCAACCGCCAGGGGCCGCCCGGGATGCCAGGCCAGGGCCCGGGGCCAGCGGGCTACCCGGGCATGAACCGCGCCGAAGACATGATGCCCTCGGACCAGCGGATGGGCAACCACGAAGGCCAGTGGCCGCCTCACATGAACCAGCGCCAGCCCCCTTACGGGCCCGGCGGCCCAGCCGGCAGTCCGGCCGTCTCGCGGAGCATGCAGCCGGGCTTCCAGAACCAGAACCACATTCCACAGGTGTCCAGCCCGTCGCCCATGCCCCGGGGAGGGCCCATGGAGAGCCGCACCTCGCCCAGCAAGTCGCCCTTCATGCAGCACCCGGCCGGGCCCCCCGGCATGAAGATGCAGAAGGTGGGGCCCCCCGTGCCCGCCTCGCACATCGCCCAGCCGCCCATGCAGCAGCCACTCATCCGCAGGGATATTGCGTTCCCCCCGGGCTCCATCGAGGCCACCCAGCCCCTGCTCAAGCCACGACGCAGGCTCACCGTCAAGGACATTGGTGAGGACCAGGAATGGCATTATTGATGGAAAGATGGAGAAAAAACTTTTATAGTATTGTTACACTAGTCATACTAGTATAGCATTTTTACATTTTGCATAGTGGCATTGTGTTTTCTAGACCAAACCCTGCTTGGTAAGGAAGCACGGATGTTAAAGGATTTTATTTATATGAATTTGTGGTAATGCGGTACAATATCATTAAGTTGAAAGATATGTATGGTGTTTCAGTCTTCAAGATTGTTGTCCTGTGTAATGTTAAAAACGTCCAATGTTTTGAAGCCGTGCCTAGTATGCATGTTTAGAGCCATGT
The DNA here is from genome assembly GCF_034702125.1 of Engraulis encrasicolus. Lineage (NCBI taxonomy): Eukaryota > Metazoa > Chordata > Actinopteri > Clupeiformes > Engraulidae > Engraulis > Engraulis encrasicolus. The sequence goes on from NC_085876.1 coordinate 32,148,478, forward strand.
GTCCATGTGTACTGATCGGTGTTTCCTTTTGCGTTTTGTCTGGACAGGAACACCAGAGGCATGGCGCGTCATGATGTCTCTGAAGTCAGGTCTGTTAGCGGAGAGCACGTGGGCCCTGGACACCATCAACATCCTACTGTACGATGACAACAGCATCTCCTCCTTCAACCTCTGCCAGGTGAGAACATCTCCACGGGTCATTCAACATGCCTTCCCATGAGAGAGGGCATTAGTTCAGAGCACAAGCTGCCACAGCGTTTTCTCTTTTCTTTAATGCGTGCAGGCTTTATTCAGGCAATGTATACATAAAGTGCTGGCCAAATTCCAATATTGTAATATAATATAGGCTTCACCATGTGTATATATAAAATATTCATACTTAATTCAACCTTGTTTCAGTATCGTTAAATATCTCCTTTTACAACACGTTTTTATGCGACTAGTTGGGCTCTTATTCCAAGACAGTATTTTCCAATTGTGTAGAACATCTTGCGCGACAGTGGCCATGTTTACATGATATTCTGAATTAATAATTCCGAATGAAATAGTTGGGAATAAAAAATTATTCTGAAGTTTACATGATGCACTTTCATTGAATTCTTTATAAACATCTGGGTATCAGAAAGCGTTTGAACAGAATTAAATCCCATGTAAACAAGACCACTGAAAATATTTTCGTGACATTGAGTACTTACCTCCTCTTTGTTGCAGTGTTGTGTTTAAATTCTGAATGAACTCACTTCAATCCAGATTATTATCACCCAGTGAGCAGACGGAACGTCTTCTGATTGGCTGAGCAGGTGTCCTTTATTCCCCGGTAGCAGGACACCTAGGATGTCATGCGGGCGTGCGGGCGTCCAAGTTGCTTCTTCTCTAACTTTCTGGCGAAGTGCCGTTACTAGTTCTATCGCATCTGGTTGTCTAGTGAAGACCGCGTCGTTAGTTCTATCGCATCTGGTTGTCTAGTCAAGACCCCGTTACTAATTCTATCGCATCTGGTTGTCAAGTAAAAAACCCAGTCGTCAATTCTATCGCATTTGGTTGTCAAGTCACCAACATTCTCTGCGCGTCCTTACATGCCTCCGATAGAGGCGCGTCTCACTAGATTAGGAAGTGGTGCCCATGGCAACGTACCAAGCGCAGTGGTGAATCTACTTTCTCACGAAGCCTTAGATCAACATATTAATAAATTAATAGGCTACTTAAATGCTGGTAACCGGGTGATAAGCGGAATAGCGGCCTTCGAGGTGTCCCGATATCAAGGGAAAATGGACTTGGCGAAGCGAACAGCCCTTCGGCTGCGCCGTCGGGCTGTTTAGAACGCTCCGCCTCGTCCATTATTTCCCTTGATATCGGGACACCTCGTCGTCCGCTATTCCATACATGTCCCATGTAAGTGAAACCGCTGACCACCTGGCTCCTCTTGTCTGTTGCAGCTTCCTGGTTTCCTGGAGCTGGTGGTGGAGTACTTCAGGCACTGCCTGATCGAGATCTTCGGCATCCTGAAAGAGTACGAGGTGGGCGACCCGGGCCAGCGCACCCTCATCGACCCAAACGCCGTCGACCCCGCCTGCTCCGACGACGAGTTCCCGCTGGAGATGGACGATGTGGACGAGGACGAAGAGGATGAAGACGAAGAGGAGGAGGAGAAGAAAGAAGAGAAGGAGAAGGACAAAGATAAGGAAGAAGTGTCAGAGGAGGAGAAAATGGAGACGGAGACCAGCACCGCCACGGACACCAAGGTGAAGCAGGAGAAGGATGAGGAGGCCACGGAGTCCGCAGAGAAGAAAGACTCCACGGTGAAATCCGAAACGACGGAGGAGAACAAAGACAAAGACAAAACGAAGGAGTCATCCTCATCATCGTCGAGGAAAGCATCCCGCGCATCCAGCCCCTCAGCCCAAGATGCCAGCAGCAGTAGCAACACCACCACCACTACTACTACCACCAACACCACCACTGCTACTGCTAATGCTACAGCTACAGCTGCTTCAACGGAGAGAGCCAAGCAGGCCAGCAAGTTCGACAAGCTCCCCATCAAGGTGGTGCGGAAGAAGAACCCCTTCGCGGGCAGCAGCGCTGCTCGGCTGGGCCGGCGGCAGGCCTTCGACAGCGGTCTGCTGCACTGGAGCGCTGGCGGCGGAGACACCACCGACCACATCCAGACACACTTCGAGATCCGCACCGACCCCCTAGCACGGAAGCGGCCGCAGGCTACAAACGCCGCCACTCCAAAACAAAAGAAGGCAACGGAGGAGGCAGAAACCACCGCCACCATGGCAACGACCTCGGACCAATCGGCCTCGACGGTAGAGCAGTCCAGCGAGGGTTCCTCTGGGAAAAAGCCGCAGGCCGAAGAGAAGTCTGAGCGGCAAGAGCAGCAGAAGAATTTGTCAGCGGCAGAGGCGACCGTGAACGGCAAAGACAGAAGTCCCACCCCCACTACGGCAAACACAGACGGCGCCGCCACCACCGTCTCGCGACCCGTCATGACAAACGGCCCGAGCAGCTCCGCCGACGACACGAAAGACACCTCAGGAACGGCGGCTTTCCTGCTCAACCCCGGCCGGACGAAGTCCACCCCCTCCGCCGCCGCCCTTGGCGCGGCAGCCAGCCGAATGCGAGGGGGCGTGCTGGAGGACGAGCCCCACAGCAAGGACGAGACTCCGTTGGCCACGCTCTCCGAGTGGCAGGACTCGTTAGCGCGCCGCTGCGTCTGCATCTCCAACATCGTGCGCAGCCTCTCCTTCATACCCGGCAACGACCACGAGATGTCCAAGCACCCGGGGCTGCTGTTGGTGCTGAGCCGGCTGGTACTGTTGCACCACTGGCACCCGGAGCGCAAGCAGGCGCCCGTCACCTACGAGAAGGAGGAGGAGGAGGACGAGGGCGTGAGCTGCGAGCGCGACGAGTGGTGGTGGGACTGCCTGGAGACACTGCGCGAGAACTGCCTGGTGACGATAGCCAACATCTCGGGCCAGCTGGACCTGTCGCGCTACCCCGAGAGCATCTGCCTGCCGCTGCTGGACGGCCTGCTCCACTGGGCCGTGTGTCCGTCGGCCGAGGCCGTGGACCCCTTCCCCTCGCTGGGCCTGGGCGGCGACCTCTCGCCGCAGCGGCTGGTGCTGGAGGCCCTGAGCAAGCTGAGCATCCAGGACAACAACGTGGACCTGATCCTGGCCACGCCGCCCTTCGCCCGGCTGGAGAAGCTGTTCGGCAGGCTGGTGCGGCTGGTGGGCGAGCGCAAGGTGCCCGTGTGCCGTGAGATGGCGGTGGTGCTGCTGGCCAACCTGGCGCAGGGGGACAGCACGGCGGCGCGCGCCATCGCCGTGCAGAAGGGCAGCGTGGGTAATCTCCTGGGCTTCCTGGAGGACAGCCTGGCCGCCACGCAGTTCCAGCAGAGCCAGGGGGCGCTGTTGCAGCAGATGCAGCAGCAGCAGCAGGGCGCGCCGCCGTTCGAGCCCACCAGCGTGGACATGATGCGGCGGGCGGCCCGTGCGCTGCACGCCATGGCCAAGGTGCACGACAACCACTCGGAGTTCACGCTGTACGAGTCGCGGCTGCTGGACGTGTCCGTCTCGCCGCTCATGAACTCGCTGGTGTCGCATGTCATCTGCGACGTGCTCTTCCTGGTGGGACGCCACTCGTGACACCTGTGCTGCTCCTCCTCTTCCTCCTCATCCTCCTCCTCGGCTAAGCAGGTGGTGGCACATCCGGGTACGGGTTCTGGGTTCTGTCGGTCAGACGGGTCGCTGACGGGTCGTTGATAACGCCTTCTCTGCCTCCTGCTCTCCTTGCCCTCCTCCCTTCCCCTCAAAGACCCCCCCATCTCCACCACCTCCACGGCCCTACCCCAACTCACCTCACCTCACCACCTGTAGGGTGACCTCCCTCTCCTCTTCTCCTCCAAAACCTCTCTAAACTGTGTGACTGCACAAGTGAACGTATGAATGGAGACGAAAAACAGGAACTGTCTTTTTCCCCCCCCCTTCTTTTGTTTGTTGATTTTTTATTTTATTTATGCAAAGGCACCTCGGATTCCACTGACCTATTTGAACACCTCACCTGCGTCACTTCACCTCGCCTGCCCTCCCCTCCCACCCCACCCTTTGTCCACCCTCCACTAGGAGAAACTCCCATGAAGTAGTTTTAGATATCCTGATGGATCACCCCTCCCCTCCCCACACACACACACACACACACGCTTTTCAGAGGAGAATCTTCTGTTCAGAAACGACGCGCCCCACCCCTCAGCTTGGACAAAGCATACTGCCCTTTGAGAAGAAACTGACTCTTTTTTTAATATAAATATTATAATGAAAAGACAAAAAAATAAGATTTAACAAAAATCATTTTAAAGTGGACAAAAAAACCCTACACACACGTGAAACAGAAAAACCAACATTAAAAACTGTAACCAAAGTTGCCGTCTTGTTTACAAGGACTTTCCGGGGGGGAGGAGACGGGGCGGTTGGATGGGACCTCTGAGGTGGAGGGGGGGTGCAAGACAACAGGAGTTTGGGGGGTAGTGTGTGTGTGTGTGCGCAGGGGGGGGATTCTTTTTTCTGGTTCTGTTTGTGGAACTGGGATAGACTTGTTGGGACGCCCCCACCCTCTACTGCCCTGTGAATGGACTGTTGCTGTCAGATGGACCCTCCTCCCCTTTGCATCGGGCTGGGCGGGGTGGGGGAGGACCAGGGGGGATCCTTGCTGGTGACCGGAAGAGAGCGAGAGAAAGAGAGACAGTGTGAACAGATGATGTGTGTACATGGGGGGGGAGGCTTGTGCAGTAGATTGTAGAACGTTTTTCTTTCTTTTCTTTTTTTTCCTTCGTTCTTTTTTTCGTACTGTACACCTTAAAAGAAAGAAAGAAACGAAAGAAAAAAAACTGTAAACATACTGTAATGATTATACTGTTTCACACTGAGATATGCTGGCTTGGCAGCAAGCAAGCAAACAAAAAAAATAAAGAAATCCTGTAGTTTTTCAAAAACTGATTTTAGTTGATGTTGAGAGAGTAAGAGAGAGAGAAAGAGAGATCGTTTAAAGAAAAAAAAAAAAGACAAAACAAAAGGCTTTCCCCCCAAAGTGTCGTGAAACCTACAACACCCGTTACCTCTTCTTTGCTCTCCACCCCCTCGATTGTAATGACTTGATCCCTCAATGAAATCACCTCGTTAAGGACTGATCTTGGGCTCTAGAGGCAGTCCGGGCTGCAGTGTATATATATAAAAAAAACAAAAACGATGTTGTATATTTGACATCCCTTTTTGGCTCTTTTTTCCTTCCTTCCTTCCTTCCTCACATCCTTCTGGCACGCTCTTCTTCTTCTGACTCGTCATCACTTTTGATTCATTTTGTTTCTTTTATTATTATTATTATTTTATTTTTTTTCCTTCTCAACAACTAAAATGGTTAAACTCAACCCTTCTCCCCCTCCTTTTCCTGCCCCATGTTTGTCATTGTGTATTAGCCATGTGGTCTCTCTATCACCCTTCCTCTGTCAGGACTGGGGTTTGGTTAGTAGGGTGGGGGGAGAGAGAGAAGGGAGTGAGTGGAGGGGAGGGGGTGTTGCACTGCTGCTGTTCCTTGTAACCCCCCCACCTCTCAAAAAAACTCCTCTAAAATACAACTCTGATGCACCCCTCCCCAATAGCCCCATTGAAAAGAAACTGATCATGTTTTATCCAGTAGTCCACTCTTCCCGGCTGGGCAGATGGCATGTTTTTGGAGGAGGGATATCAGCTTAGTTGTGACCACTGTGGGGTGTCGGGCCCTCTTTATTGGGTGAAGAGGGCCATCCAATGGTTGTTTTATTTTTTATTATTTTGTTTCTCCCCCATCCTCCTCCTGTGACATGGATTTCTGCATATTTGTATTTCAGACAATGTAGCTAAAAACTTGATGTAAATTCCTTTTTTTTGTTTTTGTTTTCTTTTTTTGGGCTTAATGAATATCATTTATTCAGTATGAAATCTTTATACTATATGTTCCATGTGTTAAGAATAAATGTACATTAAATCTTGGTAAAACGCTTTGTGCTGAATTTATTGATGAAATGATACTGTATGAAGTGGTTGGTATGCTGTGCGCTATATTCACCGAATTACTTGTGTCTTGCAGTCAAGTATATGCTTTCTGGAACTCGAACCGTTCAGAGAAGGGTACAGAAATAACTAGACAAGCACTCAGAGAGCGCACCTCCGCCTTCCGGTGGACAGGAACACATATGCACTAACATTACATTACACTTACTTAGCCGACACTTTTATCCAAAGCGACTAAGTCATTCTCGGTACAGGGTACTGGTTACAGTCCCCTGAGCCATTCGGGGTCAGTTGTCTTCTTGCTCAAGGGCACTGAAGCCATGTAAGGTGGGGAGAGGTAATGGTGGGATTCAAACCTGCAACTCTGAATTGAAATCCAACTCCCCAACCACTGGATCACGTTCTCCACCTAACAAACCAACAAACACACAGCAAACTTGGAGGATCCCATAACCTCCTTGTCAGAGTGATAAGAGAAGGAAAGGCAGATAAATGTAACCTCTGTGACTGCTACCATCAGAGCCAGCAGTCCCTGTGCTTGCTGTTCCTTGTTTCCCTTTTTGATGATACCCGCTGAGGTGTTTCAGTGGCGTTCAAATTTTTGATGTTACAAGATTTGCCATAGACTTTATTTGGAATGGGGACGATGGTTAATATTTTTGAATTAAGTTAATCAATAAAAGTTCCATCCTTTTTGTTGTGCAGTCTATATTACATACAAATACATTCATTCATTTATTATTAGTTAATGGACACAAGTGTGGTTATTCAAGTGTTTGTCAATATATTTCAGTCATAATGGTTGCAGATTATCATTTTCTACTGTTCTCTGTCTGACTCCATGGATGTAGGCCTACACTATTTTACAGGTCTAGTCAAACCCGGATCATGGGCTACTTCAAATTATCATCCACAAAAGTAGAAAGTTTACGAGTTTTAGAAACGGCACATTATGAAACCGCGATCAGAACGATCATGACAAGAACGTGTAGGTACCCTGGCACATGCACACATATTTAACAATGTTTGCATTACTGATATGATCCTTTCGGCCATATTCTCATGAGGTATTGAACAGCTATCAAACATATCACCTCTGCATTTCTGGAGAGAGGAAGAAAAGAAAACCTGTTATAGAGGTCAATGGTAGGCCTACTAGGCCTACACACTGCTGCGCACAGCTGCCTGTGCGCGCCTGTTTGGCACGGGTGCCAATCAAGGTGACGTTCACCGAAAGCCTCCGTGAAATCGCTATCAAGTGACTGCTATATTTTTTATAACGTAAATACTAATCATATTCAACACACGCTCACAAAATGGGTTCTGGGCATTGGGCAACTTCTTCGATTGGCCGCGTATGAGTTGGTAGGCTGCAAGTTGCCCGTGGAATGTTGGTGAGATTTTTTTTCACCATGACCCATTATGACACAAGAGGCCAAGAGGCTCATTCCATTGGTCATTGTCCACGGCTACAGGACACCACGAAGAATCCTGCTAAGTGGCGGGTGGCCGTTTGTGATAGCACGACCGCCATGTCAATTAATTTCGACTGAAATGTAGTAAATAAGAAAAGCATGGACGGAAAGGTGGGTAGCTTACAAATGTGTTAATGGTCCCAATGAAATCTAAAACTTTCCAAAGAAAATTGACCACTAGTTTTGTCATGTAGCCCAGAAGAACCACTCACGTGTGTCTCTGTAACGTTGTGTGTAAAGGTTTGCAACTTGTTACGGAACCAGGGGGACACCATCCACCCCCTGGATGTGCCCGAGCGCAGAAAGATTGCACGGACACCGGGCAGTCTGACGGTCTATCATACCACTCGCCTCTGTGAAAAGGTAATTCCACAGCTGAATCATTGGTGTCTAGCGACACCCTCCGGTCGAAAGTTGAAATAGCCATGTCAATGAGGGTAGGCCTACTCATTTGAAGTAGACAGACACCTGGATATGCAATGTATGTTGTAATAAAACTGCTGCAAATATATTGTAAATTGTAGGCTATTGTAAGTTTGATACTGTAAGTCTAATGTAGCATTTAGGTCTACTACCCTATAGTCCTGCAAGTACAGTATATCACGTAAGTGAGTACACCCCTCACAGTTTTTGCAGATTTGTGAGTATATCTTTTCATAGGAGAGCATTAAAGAAATGTCACTTTAACACAATGATTACTGACCTTTTAATAATACAGCTTAAATCTCTTGTTCACTCAGAAAATATCAAAATACAGGCATTAATGTTTGAACATTGCCCACAAAAGTGAGTACACCCCAGATAAATCCGGTAGAGAAGGGGCCGTGCTGGCTTGAATCGTCTCGAAATGAAAAGAGATTAAAGGGAGGTCATCGGTGTGCGTTTCAACTTTTTTTTACATTGAACTTTTACATCTTGAGTCTGCACCTGGCTTAAATAGGTGTGAGATTTGAATGCAATCCTATGGAGAGTATCATGATCTGCTTCAGTAGTCACAGTATGCATGTTTCTTTTAAGTGTAATTCAGATGTCCAATGTTGACAGCGTTCATGCATCCCTAAACCATGTCAGTCCCATTACTATGCTTGAATATTGAGAGGATAAACTTTTTTGTAAAACTCACTTGTTTACCACCACACATGCTTGGCACAATCTAAAGCAAATTTGTTGAACAGGTTGAGAAGGTCACTTGTGTCAAAGTGAAATTTCTTTAATGCTCTCCTATGAAAAGATATACTTACATATCTGCAAAAATGTGAGGGGTGTACTCACTTACGTGATATAGGCCTACTGTACCCTATTATTATTGTAGATACCTAGTCCTAGTTCAGCTGGTGCCACAGGTAAACTGAAATAAGGAGTACACTAGCCAGGCTGTGCCCTCCTAGTGACGCAACACTTTTAGCGTTGCAACTAGTCAGGTCAAGAGCAATGCAAGTACTCTCTGAGTTCCCGAAAATACGGGAACTCCTCACACTTTGTCAGTAAGCAAACAACCATAAGCAAACCAAGGTAGGTGGGTCAAGCAAGCCGTTTGGGAAATGTTCATTGCTATACTCTTGGTCAGACCAAGTCTTGAAGAGATTTGAACGTCGATGATAATCAGGCTAGGAGAACACTGCATGCTGGCAAAATTTAAAATGATTTTACATCAAGGCCTAATATTCCCCCTACAAGTTAAATCAGTGGAGACCACAGTATGACTTCCTTTCCTATCCTATCCTATCCCATCCTTTCCTTTCCTTTCCTTTCCTTTCCTTTCCTTTCCTTTCCTTTCCTTTCCTTTCCTCCATCCCTCTCTCCAGCTGATGCAGCCCAAAAGTGAGTTTGACCTCAGTGACCCCAGAGGCTTCCTGATGAGCTCGGAGTATAACAGTCTGCACGACCCCAACCTGCGGGACTACCTGTTCAGGAAGGACATCCACCGCAGGCTCCTCAGGAAAGGATTCATCACCAAGGATGATAAGGTGCGTGTGATGTGATGTGGTGTGGTGGTGTGACCACTGCCTGCCAGAGTTCTGGGTGTACTTTGACGGGTCACAGCACCAAGCCTGCTGGTTTCTTGTTTGGCATAGCAGTCACATCACATGTTTAATATCCAGGAGGCCGAATTGAGTAGCTTTCCTTTTCATTGCTATGGTGGAGTGTCAGGTGTGCGAAGGTTTGGATGTACAGTAGACCAGTATGGTTCAGTTAGGGAGGGTCATCGATCTGTATGTCATTCAGTCATTTTTGACCAGAAAAAAACAACCTTGAACTTTCTATTATATTTTTCTTCTCTGTTCTCTTTCTTTCCTCAAGCATATTGAATGACAGTTTCCATGTGTATGATGATGTGCTATACAAATCATATTGCCCATGCTATTGCTATTTTGGATATGTTCTCTTATTTAGTACTGTGGTACACTACATCAATATTGCAATAGTGCACAGTGTTCAGTGTTAGACCTTAACACACAAAAATGGACAACCTGCAGCAATTGATGGGTTTGGCCTGCAGTGTTCCAAGGCCAGGACTAAGAAACTTGGCAGAGGAAAGCTCACAGCAAGCAAAGAAGATACAGTAAATCAGCCAGCCTCAAAGACAAATGAGCAAAGACTACAGGGATCATTCTACCCTACAACTTAATGAGTCTCATAATGGCGCTGAAGCATATAGGTGGTGGGGCTATTTGCAGAAAGGGCAAGCTGTATACATAAGGGAACACTTTTCTCTGCATTTACAAATTACAGTTGTGGAATAAAGGGAATATAATGCTACTGTATAATAATAATAATATAGATCATCATCATCATTTTATTTGTAGTATTATTATTATTACAACAAAATGGGTCATCTTTGCAGGTGGTCTGCACCTTGAGAACCTTGAACACGTATAGGAATTACCTGGCGGATGTGGAGAGAGGGTGGACCCGCAGGTTCAGAACGGAACAGGTGCGTGATTCCACAAGTAATAGTCATTGGAAAGACTTAACTACCACACTACTACAATGCAATGACTACACAGAGCATTCAGTAATATGATACGTCTGGGTCCATTCTGTTAGCCTGGGCGAAAGCCGACTGTTGACTCCGTCAAACAGTCTGGCAAAAGCTAAGAGGAATACGTCTCCGTGGTGGGTGGGAGATGGTCAGATCTTATTCTGCCACTTAAATTCATTGGAGTTCCGAATTCAAATTAAAACCATATTGTGCTTTATTAGCATGACTGTTATGATATAGTGTTGCAAGAGCATACAAATAACAAAACAAGTGTGAATAATGTTACAGTACTTTAACCAATCAGTAACAGACTTCGTGGGTGGGTTCTGCGTCACCACTCTCAACTGTTTGCTGATTGGCTAAACAGTGAGCGAACCGAGCTTGGAGGCTTTTGCCAGACTATGTGTGGAGCCAAAATCTTTGGGTGGAGTACATAGGATGGTGTCACACGCCTGTGTAATACATATGACATGACAGTGTCATAACAGTCATGGGTGAGCGGTTAGGGTGTCAGACTTGCATCCCAGAGGTTGCCGGTTCGACTCCCGACCCGGCAGGTTGGTGGGGGGAGTAATCAACCAGTGCTCTCCCCCATCCTCCTCCATGACTGAGGTACCCTGAGCATGGTACCGTCCCACCGCACTGCTCCCCATGGGGTGCCACTGAGGGCTGCCCCCTTGCACGGGTGAGGCATAAATGCAATTTCGTTGTGTGCGGTGTGCAGTGTTCACTTGTGTGCTGTGGAGTGCTGTGTCACAATGACAATGGGAGTTGGAGTTTCCCAATGGGCTTTCACTTTCAGTGTCGTAACACAGTCATGGATGTGTCATGAATATTATGTCAATGCCATGTTGCCATTAAATGTTGCCATCAAATGACATTCGGTTTTTGGTAAAGACAGCTCAAACAATGTAATTTTCATGACCATGAATCGTTTATGACATTGACATAATGACATTTATGATTCATTCTTGACTGTGTCATGACACTGTTAGCACTGTCATGTCATGCTAAGTGTCAAGTGTCAAGTCATGTCAAGTTAAGTGTAACCGTGCCCCCTTTTCAGTCATTGTCTTCGCAAGCCTTAACATTGACGCCTATCTCTTTATTGGGACTGCAGAAGGACCTGGTGAGGACATTTTTCACCCTGCAAGAGAAGGGGGAGATAAGCAATGACATGACTATGTCGGATGTGACCAACTGGCTCGTGCAGTCCGGCAGGAACTACGTGGTGAATCAGAACAGCGCAGCCAAAAGCAGGTCAGGTGCTCTGTACTGTACTGAAGCACCCCCCCCACCCAAACTGAGGTTGAACCCTCTGCCTCGCAGCACACCTCTGGCATGGTGCATTTAAGCAGGGGGGGGGGGCAGCCCCCTCAGATGGTTGTAGGTTTGAATCCCACTCTTACGCCTCCATACATGGCTGAAGTGCCCTTGAGCAAGGCACCTAACCCCACATTGCTTCAGGGACTGTATCCAACACACTGTACAATAATTAATTCACTTTGGATAAAAGCGTTAGCTAAAGCTCGGTTCAGATTCCTGCTTCAGTTGCAGGACACGTACTGTCAGTGGGGGGTGGCGGCAGATCACACACCCAAACAGCCACCACGCCCCACTCTTTAGAGCTGAGACGACCCCTTGCAGTGCTTCACATGCTGAATTGTCCGTAATCTGCCGTTAATTTGGTTGAAAATGATCTGATGTAGAGAGTTACTTGTGCACAATCCCTGGTGCTGAACAAAAAGATTACGTTTTTTTAAAAAAAAGGTTCGCACACTTCTTTGGATTTTTCTTCTTGAAGTTATTTTTTCATCTTTTTATTTATTCATCCATTGGCAATGACGTTTCGACCTCTCGGTCTTCCAAGTGTGCGAACCTTTTTTCAAAAAATACGTAATCTTTTTGTTCAGCACCAGGGATTGTGCACAATCAGATCTGAGGAAGACCGAGAGGTCGAAACGTCATTGCCAATGGATGAATAAATAAAAAGATGAAAAAATAACTTCAAGAAGAAAAATCCAAAGAAGTGTGCGAACCTTTTTTCAAAAAATATGGAAATGATCTGATAACATAGGATAAGTGGCAATGCACCGCATAATTATTAAAAAACACATTTTTAAGTGTATGTCAAAGAACATGAGGGTCTCAGTCTTCGAACAATCTTTATAGTTTGTTGCTGTTGAATTATTCTATTCATTACTGTGTTTTTTATTTGAAAATGCACCTCAGATCCATGTCAGGCCTGAGACTACAGCAGCTGCCAGCCATTGCGAAGCGATGTAGTGCCATAGAGATCACATCTGCTTCTACTGGCAGAAATGTCTTGGTGAGACCCGCTTTTAATTTGTACTTTTAAATTGTGTATGTTTTTGTGGCAATTGTCCATGCTGTAACAAAAGAGCATGCCATTGTGGGTTCTATGTGGTGCAGTAAGCAATGAAGTGTAATTTAACCACCACAGTTAACCCATTGATGCTGGATGTTGCATCAGGGTAGTGAGATTTGAGACAATTTTATGAAAAATCTTGGTATGTTAGAGCTGAATGAATACAATTCTAATGCAAGATGAGACTTAGATATTTAGGTTTGTATAGTCTGAGGGCTTCCTTTCTTAAAAGGGCTTAGGCATTCAGCACCCTTTTTTGCAGGTGCTTTAGACCTCAATGGCTTAAAATGGCTGACCTAGACCTATGAATTGAAGTGTAACCCTGAAATGTTTCAATGGGTGGATTTGGGTCCTCTTTACACTGTATGTATTGGGTGGGATTGGGTTAGATGACTTTGTCCTGGGCCTGGCCAAAGCTGTCAGCAGCCCTCGCCGCATGCATTTCCTTTTTGATTCCCTGTTTAGAATTGGACCAATAAAGGCGCTCGGATGATACACGATGTCACCAAGGAGGTTCAGAGGGAGATGAGAGTGGAGCGGCGCTGGGCTATCTCCAAAAAGGACAGAGAACAACGGGTACTTTACCATCTGTCTGCTTGAATGATAGGAAAATCATGGTTTGGAATTTTATTGGTAGAGTAGAGTATTGGCAGAGTATGTAGGATTGGCATTGCAACTAGGATGGTCACTGCAAATATGCTGCCCATTCCCAACTCTTATCATGAACATTTAGTAAGTAATGAACTGATATTAACTGGACTAACCAAAGTACAGTAAGACTCGCAGCCAAAGAGATGTCTACAGGAAATTCGAAATGGGCAACATGGAGGAGATTCACCTTTTTATGTATGAAAAGTGTGAATTTCCAAGTAATGATGAATACTTAGAAAGTGATAGTGGGGATAAATATTCATGAAAAAGATAACATTTCTGAATGCTCAGCATAAATTCTGCAAATAAACTAATGAAAACATACTCTACCTTTAACCAAGCAATAGCAATTTACACTCTTGCCTGTCTTGTATTAGTCTGCTATTACTCTCTTGCAGTGTGCCTCTGTGAGACACGATAACAAGTTAACATTTTGTTTTGTGTTGTTTTTTGTTTTTTAACTAAAGAGAGTAGAGCAGATGCAGAAGAGACTTAAACGAGGTAAAAAGACGCATAAAAGCAAAAAGGGTTCTCCAGATAAGGACATTGAAAACCGAGGAGGCCTAGAACAAATCGCTGAAGAGACCAGTGAGGAAACCACTGAGGAAACCAGTGGAGTAACCAGTGGAGTAACCAGTGGAGAAACCAGTGGAGAAACCACTGCATCAGTGGCAGCGGAGTCCTCATCCCAGACGAGCTCAGCACAACACATCTCTTCCAGCTCTTCCAAACACATCGCTCCTATTGAATACTCTGCAGCCATTCTGTGCGGAAGGGTGAGATGGTCCTATCTGAAGATTTTAAAATTCCTTACTTTGTCCTCAGTGCATGGGGGAAGCCGTGGTCTAAAGGTTATGGAGTTATGGACTTACAGCACTCCATTGCTGTAAGTCGCTTCGGATAAAAGCGCCAGCGTAATGTAATGTAATGTAATGTTGTCTATTGCTTCACTGCAAAACACTTCTGGTAATGGTAGTAGTGTCGGGACTCACTAATTCGGCGCCCTTTCGGTACTTACCGCTTACGTCATACGACCCTAACCCTAAACCTAACCCTAAACCTAACCCTAACCTTAACCCTAAACCTAACCCTAACCCTAACCTTAGGACTCATTATTTTCCCCCTCTTGGTAGAGAGATCTTCTGGAAAAATCCTGGAGCATGCCAAAGATTCCTCTTGACCCCATCAATTGTCCCAGAGCCACTGGTAAATAATGATATTTGAAGCCTATTTTTCTTATTAGCATTTCAACTTCGATGGTAACAGATTTGTGTCTATTGTGACTACAGAGAGAGTCTATCACAGCCAGCCAACCTCGCCCCGGGGATATCTCGACTGGCAGCATCCATTTTCTGATACAAGAAAGGTACGGTCAATGTTGTATTTGTTGTATTGTTTTGTATTATTTAGCTTATGCCTTGTTTTTATTTTAAAGGGGTATGCCACTATTTTGGGGCTTAATACAGTTAAAATCGTTGGCTGGAGTTTATAAAGGTGGTAAAGTGTCTTATTTTTCATGTGAAGCGTTGTCTTGCTTTAAGACAAGTTAAAAGAGGGAGTATGTCGCTAAGCTAGCGAAAGTCAATGCATCCATGTAGCATTGCTACATGCTACACGGATCCATTGAGTTTCACTAGCTTAGCGACATACTCCCTCTTTTAACTTGTCTTAAAACAAAAAACGGCTTACATGAAAAATAAGACACTTTACCACCTATATAAACCCTGGCCAACGATTTTAACTGTATCAAGCCCCAAAATAGTGGCATACTCCTTTAAATGTGTGCTACTTTTACTGAATGTGAAAACTTTTTCATCTCTCACTGTTAAATGTTTTGTTATCTAATTCTAGAAACTTTCAGCGATCTGTCAGAAACTTGTCACGGAGCCAACCCTACCGTCAACAACTTCATGTAAGATCAAGTGTGACATCTCTACACCAAAGGCACACTTACGTATAGGCATATAATGTATACACTTTAGACAGGCACAGGGTTTCACATCTGCACCTGCCATCCAGCTTAATACTGTTAATAATGTCAGGCTCACTAGCCACTTGAGCAGGCATCGTCAGATGTGGAAAGTCATGTCCAGTCTTCATCAAGAGTCAATATTGTGCATTAATTAGTATGTGGTGGAGAAATTGAATATCTGGTTCACATTTATCTGATTTATTTTAGGAAGCTTTGTTAAAAACACTGATCCTCTTGTTTTACCACTTCCTTTCCCCGTGGTATCATGGTGGAATTTAAAATATATATATATATATATTTTAAAGTATGTGGCTAGTAGAATGGCTGAAAGGCTATTAATGCAATTCCCATGCAATTTCATTTATTTATTTCTAACTTGACCTTCGCTGTTCCCAAAGGCGCCATGTAACATACTTAAGTGTATTATTATTTAATATTAACTCCACTGATGTTTCAGTTCCAATGTTCCACTAATCTCAATCTCCCCTATTCAGACAAATGACACATTGTTGTATGTGCAAGTACTATACATTACATTACACTTAGCTGACGCTTTTATCCAAAGCGACTTAAGGTTATCAAGGTTTTAAAGGGCCCCATAGATGCTACTTAGAGGAGGACTGCTATTTCCCCATTAATTATGCACACATTAGTCAGGGAAGAAACATTCAACACAGCTTTTCACACAGAAAAAGGTAGATAACAAACTGTGAAAGTTGAAACACAGCTTTACAACAACGAAACAAAGCCTGTTCAAATATTATGTGAATAGTAAGAATGATTTCTTTTTTATTTCAGCAAGCAAAACATGTCCCTGTCAAATTTAATTTGGTTTAAATTGCATTAATCTATTTAGATTGCTTCCTACTAAAGAAAATGGGCCGATTACTACCATCACGACTCTTATTATTTGTTTTAGATTGCACCATACCTGACAAGATAACATCAGCTGCATCTGTCCCTTCACACTTGGTGAAAAGGTGAGTCATAAGACCATAGGTAATTTGCTTAGTAAGGTGTTTGGATGGATTGATTGATTGATTGATTGATTGATTGATTGATTGATTGATTGATTGATGGATGGATGGATGGATGGATGGATGGATGGATGGATGGATGGATGGATGGATGGATGGATGGATGGATGGATGGATTGATTGATTGATTGATTGATTGATTGATTGATTGATTGATTGATTGATTGATTGATTGATTGATTGATTGATTGGTTGGTTGGTTGGTTAGTTGGTTTTAAAAAAATAAACAAACGTGAATTCTGACTATTACTAGAAGTCCTAACTTCATGTTTCAATGTCTTACAGTCAGCAATCATTTCTCGAGGACCACTTCAAAGGAGTGGTAAGAGACTTTCATGTTACTTCCTAGAATTTCACTACTGTTTTCCAAAGGGATAATTACGCAAGCTTCACCACCTTGTTAGACTTGTTGTAAAGCCATTATTTCCAAAATGTGTACAGAGTAAGTTTTAAAATGTCTGTGGTGCTTAATTGGGAAGCTAAATTTCACCAAAAGAAACATGCATGTGAACATGTATAGTACCATGACTTTTGAAGCAGATCATGAATCCATTTTTTCATGTATGAAAAGTGCAATTTCCCAGTCATAGTGAACACTTAGAATGTTACGTTGATGGCAAGTATTTGTGAAAAAGGTATTATTTGTGAGTGGGCAGCATGAATTCTGAAAATGCTTAACTACATCATAACAACATTGCTGTGATATTATAGAGAGCCATAGTGCTGTGCTAAGGGGTTAAGTTATATCCCATTACCCATTATTGCTGTGTGCTTTATGTGACTGTGAGGCACTGTAAGTGAGTCCTCCAAAACAAAAGGATCTTGTCATGATTGAAGTAAGAAATGTTGCAGTATGATACATTGTACATGAGCTAAAGTTTCCTCATAATTAATTGATCATAATTATTCAATTCAAATCCCACCCCTATAGTTTTATACAATGGCACCAAAGAGAAATTTCATGTAGGCATGTCTCTACTCTGTTGCTGTTTTGATTGACGCCAATATGTAAATATAAAATATAATGAAAATATAAGTAACGTTTGTACAATAATACAAATAAATACTAAGCTTATTCGTAGGCGTACAAATAAATTAATACACTCCGTTTAACACTACTTTAAGACTAACATATGGCCGTAAATAAGTACTGTATGTCTCGCTCTCTGCTGCGATTGTCAGATGACTCCGGAAGAGCTGCAGATGGTTCTCCAGGGCATCGTGGTGTCCTTGGTGGAGGAGGTCAACCAGGTTCTGGTCCCAGCCATCGTCGCCTTCCAGTACGAGCGGATACTGCCCTTCACCAGTCCCATGGTGCTCCCTCCGTGCTTCGCCGTGTCGTCGACATCCTCCCAGTGCACCTCCTCCAAGATCTCGCGCGTGACCAGCAGCAGCAACAGCAGCAGCTCGCTCTGCACCACGCCGGAGGCCTACGTCACCTACCCCGACTACACGACGGCCGAGTGTGGGGCGGGGGGTGCCCCCCCGTGCTGCATGGGGCCGCATGTCAGCGACGGCAGCAGCAGCAGCAGGTCTTCAGAGAACATGGCGGAGGAGGAGAGACGCCATTTTGGACTGAAGGTGGTGGCCCCCACGGCCAGCCTGATGCTCAAGGTGGAGAGCATCATCAAGGACGTCATCAGGGACTCGGTGGAGACCTTCAAGAAGGAGATCCAGCCTGTTGGCAAAGCGCCACTGCCGACCATTGTCAGCCGTGTTGAACAACACACTGTGTCCCCAGGTGACCGCGTGGAAGACACGGGTGCGAAGAAGGCCAAACGAGGAGTCTCCTTCAAGGAGGAGCCTGAGGAGAAAGTCTTGGAAACTGATGTCGAGGAGAATGAGGAGGACACTGAGGTGGAGCTTGGTATCGAGAAGACAGATGTGGCTGATGCTTTCTTGGCAGCCTGCACAACAGACGTCCCCATTGCAGCCAATGTAGACACCTCTGCTGCAATCAAAGATACCCCAAGTACATCTCCTGACAGTGCATTTGCTAATGACAGCATCAATACCTCTGATGCCACAAGCTCCACCAATGGCAGTGCCAATACTTCTCGTGCCATAACCCCTCCTAATGGCATTGCCAATGCAGGCAGCACTATTGTGACTGCTCTCACTTCAGAGAGCACAAACACCTCTGCCCCTTCTCTCACTGCAGGCATCACAAACGGCACAACTGCGGCTGCCACTAAAGGCAACACAAACACCTCGACTTTTGCAGCTGCACCAGACATCACAAACAACACCACTACTGCCACTGTAGACGACACATATAGTACTACTACTGCTGCTGCCCCTGCAGACAGCACGCACACCATTCCGTCTGGTGAAGACACCACAAACAATGCTGCTGCAGCAGCTTCTGAAGACGCCCTAAAGACAACTGCTGCTGTCACAGTAGACAGTATTACCACTGCTGCTGTCAGAGTATACATGAACATCACTGCTGCTCGTTCTGCAGAAACCCCAATCACTACTACAGCTGCCACCCCTGTTGACTCGACGCATGCCATTCCAGACTGCACAGAGCCTGCTGCTGTTGTGACGGTCGTCTCCGTGCCTGACAGCCCCCCTCTCTTTAAAAAGTCACCTGAGAACATGGAGAGCACCAGTGAGCTGCCACGACCTGAGGAGAAGGACGTGACGAGCATCCGCCCAGACCTCGGAGAGAGAAGTTTAGGCAAGGTGTCTGAGGAGTCCCTCAGGTCAGCCAGGAGCCGCTCCCACACGTCGGGATCGTCTGACACTGGCTCTGAGGGCAGCTCTGGCTCTGGCTCTGGCTCTGGTTTCGTAGTGAGCCTGGAGAAGTGCATCTCTCTCTCCGCCAGGCAGGTGGACGAGGTGCTGGAGAAGGTCACGACCGCCCTGGAGGAGGAGCAGCAGTTCTGGCTGCTACCCGACACGCCCGACTCCCTCGAGGGGCTTTTCTTCAGCAGCGAACGTGCCAGCACGGCAGGCGTGGAGGAGATGAGCACGACCACGCCAACGCCGGTGCTGCCGCGCCCCAAGAGCCTCATCTTCGCCATCATCCAGAAGATGCAGCTGGACAACTACCTGCAGCACAAGCTGGTGTCCTTCTTCGCAAAGCAGCGGCTGAGCGCCAGCCCGCCAACCACGAGCAGACCGGAGAGCGGATCCATCAGCCGCAGTGCGAGTCAGTGCGAGCTCTCTTCGTCACAGCCGGTGGGCAGTTTCTCGTACCCCCTCCTCTCCCCCGACACCTGTGAGCAGCTTCGCTGGGCGGACGGCTCGCCCCTCGGCTCGGTGAGCCCCCACTCCATCAAGGTCACCAGGTGGCTCTTGCAGACCATCCAGAGGCGCAACGGCTGGCAAGGCACCATGAGCTCCGACGCGGAGGCCATGGACAGCAAGCAGATGAGGGAGAAGCACATCCTGTGCGAGATCATCCAGGCCCTGCTGGACCACCTGGACCACCTGAGCAGGTGCGAGGCCAGGAAGACGCAGTCCGAGAGCAGCCTGCGCACACCGATGTCCGGGCTCAGCAAGCAGAGAAGTGGAGGAGAGCGGTCCAGGTCTATGGGGAGTGCGGTGTCTGACATGTCTCTTGCTGCCAGTGAGCTGACCAAGGAAGTCATGGCCAAATTGCTCAGTGATGACAGTGATTAAGTTCATAAACACAGACAGGTTTTTCCAAGTATCTTAGCTCGTATGAAAATAAACATTTGTATTACCTAGATGGATTGGTTATTTTAAATGAAAGCATACTTTGGACTACAAAGGATCTATAATAAACATTACTAAGAGAATCTCAGCTTCTGAATGTTGCGTAACTGAGGAGGCAAATGCTTCCAAACTAGTTTTAGATGAACTGCAAAGGAGTAGTTCCACGTGCTTCTGTTGTGTCTGTCATCTGGTGCATCGATGGGAGACAGACAGATAAAATTATTTTTTCATTTATCCTTTATTTAGCCAGGATTGTCCCATTGAGACTACAGTCTCTTCTGTCGGGCTTTTCTTTTTATGCCCCATATCTATGGAATGAGTTGCAGAAGATATGTATGGACTCTCTGCCCTCATTAGAGACTTTTAAGAGGGAAATTAATACAGTATACACAGAGGCCACAAGTTACTACTACAGTCTTGTACTCCTCACACTGGAAACGAGGAGTACAAGACTGTAGTAGTAACTTGTGTGAGGAACGTGTGCCATAAGATTAAGTACAAAAAGTCAATAAATAAGATTAAGTACAAAAAGGTGTGCCAAAAAAGGTGTGCCAAAAGAACGTGTGCCAAAAAGTCAATAAATAAGATTAAGTACAAAAAGTCAATAAATAAATACAAGGATTTGGACTTTAGAGTACAAATCACAATGGTGGGTTCTTGAGGGGGCACCTGTTACAAATCGCAATGCTGAATGATAAACTGCATCCAGCTTCTTGAGGAGACATAAGGGCGCATGCATATAAATTGTATCCCCATAATCCAACACTGAGAGAAAAGTACTTTGAACCAGCCTTTTTCTTGCTAGAAATGAAAAACATTTTTTCAAACGAAAATAAAAACCAACCTTAGGTCTTAGCTTTTTTAAAAGATTATTTATGTGTACCTCAAATTTGAGCTTTTGGTCTAGCCAAATACCAAGATATTTATAAGAACTAACCCGCTCCAGGAAGGTACCATCAAGTGTTGCTAAGTTACCATCAGGACAAGATCTTGAGCGTGTGAAAATCATATACTTCGTTTTATTTTTATTTAGTGCTAATTTCAATTGCAGTTATGCATTTTGAATAGATATGAAGGAAGTTTGGAGACGAGACACTGGAGCAGCACTGATGGGATTCTTTTCTTCTCTTAATTAATTGCACAACCATTTAGTGACCTGTTTTCTTTTTCACCCATGCCATGGATGAAAAAGAAAGAAAAATGAAGAGTGTTGTTGCAAAACGGTGTACATCCATTCGGTAGAATGAGGGGAAATTGACATTTCTGTACTGGGCATTCCATTGCAGAATGCATTTTATATAGCATAGGCCTAGCCTAGGTGTAAAAAGTGCATTCTCAAAATATTTGAACGCAAGCATTCTGCACATGATAGGAACTCTGAACAGTCATTTCTAACAATAAAATGCAAAAGTCAAAAATGGTGGCTACACCGTTTTGCAATGAAATCAAATATATCATGTCTGTCATATATAGGCATACCATAGGGCATGCACAACCTGCACTTAGATCTGTAACTACACTGTTCTAGGCTATTTCTTTAGGCTTAGCCTGGGCTGCTTGTTGGTCAGCAGCATTTCCATTAACATGTGCTGTGTGATGTTAAACATTTGGTTAGGATGAATTATGAAAAGACCCACGTGTGATACTAGGACATATCAACATCAACCCATTCATGAAATCTGTATAGGATAGAAAAGGTCAACACTGTTGTAATGAACTGCCTGTCAATCAACCTGACGTCAGGAAATTGGCCACGCCACGTTGGAGGAAAGCGATATGTCGCAAAGCACATCTTGTCAGTCGATGGAACACAACAGCTTCGCGCTATGGGTCGAGGCAAGGATGCTCGCCAAGACAACGACAACCCTGGCGTTGTAGCAGGAAACTCAAGTATGTAGTGAATAATATCATATCATAAAAACATAAGCTTTGCGTCGGAAATAATGGAAAACTAGATTTGATGTCGTGACAAGCTAACTCCTTTGAGAAAGAAGAACATTCCACTTCATGGAACTATCAGCCCGTGTTGTTAGCCTACGAAAGCTAGATACGGAGTGTGTGGTTGTGTCTGAATATGCTTAGCTTTAGGTATGGTAGACGTTGTTTGTTTATTCACCCACTGGCTTAAAGCTGGCCGTCATTTGCAGATTGTGGGCTGGCCAGTCACTGTATGGTGCTAACGCTCTGCTGCAGCTAGCTTATCTAGCTAACAGTAGCATACAGGGAGAGATTTGACTGATCCCATAACATTTTGAGCCTGCGTCGTATTATCTAATAAGTCGATATGATGTAACATTTTAATCGTCATAAACCATATACGTGAGCAAAACATGCCTCTCTCCACAGTATCATCCGTGAGTGGGAGGCCGACATGAGGTGCTTTTGTGCCGAAAATTAGTCTTTATTGCCGGTAGTACATTCCCACATAGGCTGCTGTGTCGTGCGCTGACAAATGAATGGCCAGTTACCCATGTCTTCAAGTGGGAACAATAGACTCGTGGTTTGACGTTGCCGAGTACGCAACTGACGCATACAATACAGTCACTGGGGTGAGGAGATGACTCCAGGCATCAAGGCAAATTCTTCCGGTAGTTATCTCTTGTTTATCGACGGGATGATTTCATAGTAGAGTCCAAACCTGTTAAAAACAAGAGGGTATTCTCTCCTGCCCGTTGCGCGAGACTTGTCCGAGCGCTTGTGCATGACCTGAGTGTGATTCGTTTAGAATTGAGTAACCCTATGTGTTCCGCGTCGTAGCAATGAAAAATTGCGAATATCAACAAATAGATCCTCAGGCACTACCGACACCTACGCCAACTCCCCCCTCGCAACCCTGCCCCGAGAAGACCAGGAGGCAACAGCGAAAATGGGAGGTATTTCCTGGAAAGAATCGCTTTTACTGTGACGGAAGGATCATCGTCGCTCGCCAGAGTGGTGTTCTCCCTTTGACGCTCGGCCTCATCCTGGTGACCAGTGGATTATTCTTCATATTTGAGTAAGTGCACCCCGTTTGAAAATCACGTTTCAATCAACTGCTCTATTCTAACTGTCTGTGATTTCTGTTTGGTATTGGAAATATTCTCATGTTCTTCGTCATCACATCAGCAAAGCAGCTTTCCCACTCCACTCCTACTCTGTGGTGGACTTAAAATCAATGATGAGCAGGGAAGCTGACTGGGGGGGTAAAGGATTAGGTTGTCCCGGCCCCAGGGAGACAGACAGGCGCTCCAAATTGAGTTTTCATTATATTGTATGTATTGCATGGGGGGCCCTTTCATGTGACTTTGCCCTGGGCCCAGCAAAAGCTGTCAGCGGCCGTGATGATGACGGTATAATATTGTAGTGAAACAATGAAATTGTGGTCTGTTAAATAAAGTCTGCATATAAACTCTTTCCCTGAAATAATCAATATTGAGTGCCAGAGAGTCATTATTTGGGCAAGGTGCTGACACAAGGGCTACTTACTTTTCAAATAAAATGTGGTCAGATCCATATTTTTCTTTGTCAATGACTTGTAATCAGGCCATTGACGGCAATTGCCTGAAGCTCTCTGCGTTCAACCTTCCAAACAGCCCTAAGTGGGCCAGTCATCCATCACAGCATCCATCACAGGGTTTAGTAAGAACCAGTGCTAAATGGCATGCTTGACAGACATGAAGCGATCTGGGGTATTTAGACTTTCGACATTCATTAATCTATTTACTAAAAATTCAAGTGTTTTGTTGTCATTGTACTTATGAGCTTCAATTCATGGG
Source organism: Engraulis encrasicolus (assembly GCF_034702125.1). Lineage (NCBI taxonomy): Eukaryota > Metazoa > Chordata > Actinopteri > Clupeiformes > Engraulidae > Engraulis > Engraulis encrasicolus. Next base: position 32,172,474 of record NC_085876.1, read on the forward strand.
TAATGCATTCCTTGTTCAAAAAAGTCCTCCTCGAACAAGGTGGTGGTAGAGAAAAAGAGTGAAGGAGGACCCCGACATGGCTCCAGGACATTTCATGGCAGTTCAGCATCCTCATGATCCATGGATAGAAGCTGTGTCCCCCTGTGAGAGTGTGTTAAGCCAGTGTGAGGTGGAGTTGCAGGTTAACCATCTTAAGAATATGTACTATTAATCACGTTGGGGATTCTGCAGGCTCATCGGAGTCTATGTAGAACCTTAGAATCCTGGGGGAGTTCCCCCAACGTGATGTCATACCTGCAACCCACCATAGATGGTGTTACTGTATCTCTTCATGGAGGTAAAGGCAGCTGTGGCCTAATGGTTAAAGTGAAGTGAAAGTGACAGCTGATTGGGAAACATCAACTCCTATTGTCATTGTGACACAGCACTCCACAGCACACAAGTGTTCACTGCACACAACAAAATTGCATTTATGCCTCACACGTGCAAGGGGCCAGCCCCCAATGGTGCCCCAAGGGAGCAGTGCGGAAGAGGGCTGTAGATCAGAGGGTTGTAGGTTAGAATCCCATCCTTCTAGTCTCACTCCATGGCTGAAGTGTCCTTGTGCAAGGCACTAGGGATGTTAACCGGTAACCGTTCAACCGATATTTGCATTGTGTGCATTCCAATATGCAAACTCCCGTCCTCCCTTGCTCACTTGCCTACTTGTGACCTCATGATGATGTCACTGACGACAGAAAAATAATTCAATATCTTTCAAAAGCACAATTCTAATGTCATTTTCTCATTTGCAATCGGGATGGTGAATGAAAAACATTCCCCCAAAAAGTTGTTGTGGCTAGGCTGACAACTGGGAAACTTGATTGTTTTCTCCACGGAGGCAGGGGGCGAGGCCACAAGCACAAGTGGAGGACGGGAGTCTGCATATTGGAATGCAGCCCATGGCTGAAGTGTCCTGTGCAAGGCATCTAACCCCACAATGCTCCAGGGACTCTAACCAATAGCGCTGTCCTTAAAATAAAAGTCGTTCTGCAGCTAAGTGTAGTGTAATACTACCATTCATAAGTGGCATTTGTTTGGCTCTTCCTCATGCATTCCTGCTTTCAATGGTTTGTGTTAACAGTCACCATCACCCTGCTGCTTCCTCCTCAGTCACCCCTGTGAATATCTTATCTCCTCTCTCCACACATGCAGCTGCCCGTTCTTGGTGAAGCACCTGACGTGTGGCATCCCGGTGATCGGAGGAGTGCTGTTTGTGTTCGTGGTGATCTCGCTGCTGCAGACCAGCTTCACGGACCCAGGCATCCTGCCCAGGGCCACGGCGGAGGAGGCCGCAGACATCGAGAAGCAGATCGGTAAGCCACTATCCAAAGTGTGTGGTGATTCTCCTGCGTTAGGGCCTCCGCACACCGGTTACCTCGTTATCGGTAAGCGACTAGCCTGTGGCGGTTCTCCTGTGTTAGGGCCTCAGTTACCTGCCCTATGTCTCAAATCACACACTTGTGTCAGTGCACTGACAGTCATTGTATTGCTTGTATTTGCATTTCCTTCACCCCAAAGGGCAACAATCACACATACAATTCTTGGGTTGGCATGAAAAGGTCTGTGTCCCATCAGCATTACTTACAGAATTAGGAGACTGTTGCGTGCAGTGTCCATAATTCAAGCATTGCGTTTTTCCGCCATTGTTAGGGGATCACCCTGGCACTTTCAGTGCACTGGCTCAACCAAAACTTTCAGTGTGAGCGCCCTAGGCACTGAAACACAGTGCCCAAAGTGCACAAGTGCGTGGATTGAGACACAGGGCTGGTTTCGATAAGCCACTAGCCATGCCTGTGAGGGTCCTCCTGAGTTAGGGCCTCAGTGACCTGCCTATCGGTAAACGACTAGCCATGTCTGTGATGACTCTCCTGTGTTAAGGTCGGCCCTTTGCACACCGGATCCGACAACAGCACTGCGTGCGGAGCACTGTCTGTTCCGTCAGTTTTGGTTACCCAAGTTGGCGCCTAATTGCAATGAATTTTAAAATCCCTTGACTATTATCAATTGCTGACACCCCTAGTTACATTACATTGCACTCGGTATAACATGACTACACACTGACAATAGAGTTTGACGAAACCCGTCTGCAATGGACATGGTGTTAATAATTAATATTAAGCCTGAGCGTGTGGTGTCTTCTACGTAACTTTTTGTCTTTTTGTACTTCCGCTCCCCAAAAAAAGACTGCTTTTTTATCTTGGAAGTTGAGCGTGTCAATTTTTTTCAATTACATCACACTGGGCTTCAAAGAACAGAACTCTCTCACTCTTAATGAGGATCCTTCAATAGCCTTGCATGCATTCTATGCAAGACTATGCGTATTACAATTCTCATTCATTATATATGGCTATATTCTGCACTGGTTAAAAAAAGACCTGTTTGGAGGGCCTGTGAAGATTCTCTTCAGAAGAGCAAGTGGATTGTTGAGGTGAGGGACTCTGAGTGACTGTGGCCTTGACATTCATTAGATAAGTGAAATCCAAGACTTTACTCTTCGCTTTTTTTTTTTTTTTTGGCGTAACGTTTCGGGTGAAAACCCCTCTTCATGTCACAATGACCCAGACTGACTTTGAGGCAGAGTTTCACTTTTGTTACTTATTTCATGAGCACTGCAGTTGTCTCATTGTTCAAAGATGCAGAAAGTGTGTGTGCGTGTGCGTTTGCGTTTGCGTGAACAGACTAGGCTGTAGACTAGGCCATAGTCTGGGGCAGAAAGGCCACTGATCATCTTAACTTAAGGACACATACACAGGTTTGGGTTCCTTGGGACTCCAGGGCTGACCATTGGCATTTGCCACTGCTCTGCCATCTCAACTGAGTGAGAAATTAAATGAGATGTCAGCCTGTTGGGAGTGTATGAACACACTGACGTAATAGCTGTCATCTCTCAAACCTTCTTTTGCGTGCACACAGACATACCACCCTCTCGCACATCTTACCCGCATGTATGGTCGTATATTCCACACACAAACTTGGTTTTCAATCAGGTTCCATAAATCACACATTTTTAAATCACTTTTTAAATCACACATCTAAGAAAATATTGTGTGACTCTAACAAGCTTCATATACAGTGAATAAATGCACACACAAGCAACTTATTCTGAAGGCACATTTGTATACTTTACAGAACGATTATTGTAGAAGCTTTTTTGGACTTGGGTGCATGCATCTCTGTGACAAACGGCCATCCCAGCTAGGCCTTGTGTTCAATAGGGGTGTAAATCACAGCCTCCATGACGATACGATTTAATATCAATTTCTTAAGGCAGCGATTTGATTATTTTTGATACTTAAAAATGCCCCACGATACAGTACGATTTGATTGTTTTTTTTTTCAATTGCTTTTACATTTCTGTTATGTTATGGAGCTAGAGCATTGGGCAGGGGCCAGTGATTTGATTATTTTTGATACTAAGAATGCCCCACGATACGATACGATATGATTTGATTCAATCGCCTGCCGTAGGATCGATGCATCAATACATATCGATTTATTATTTACACCCCTAGTGTTCAAATGAGATCTTCGGTGTGTGTTTCTTTAAATGCCATTGTGAAGACAAAGTGTTGGGTGTAGATTCAAAAATGCAATTAGAATAAACTTAACTTTATCTGATCATTAGCATCCTCTGCGTCTCTTAATGGATGCTCGTGGTCGCAACCCAACAGTATTTTTCATCACCACACACCAGCTTCATCTACTCTTGATTCATCTTCTACTGATCTCATCGATTTTCCATTGATGGATGAAGGCCTTAATCTTTAGTGGGCTCTTGTCTGTCTCTGTGTGTGTGTGTGTGTGTGTGTGTGTGTGTGTGTGTGTGTGTGTGTGTGTGTGTGTGTGTGTGTGTGTGTGTGTGTGTGTGTGTGTGTGTGTGTGTGTGTGTGTGTGTGTGTGTGTGTGTGTGTGTGTGTGTGTGTGTGTGTGTGTGTGTGTGTGTGTGTGTGTGTGTGTGTGTGTGTGTGTGTGTGTGTCCATCAGAGAGATTGAGAGAGAAGATATATGTCTGTTTTGCTATAGACTTTTCGAGTACGAGCCAGTCTGACTTGATGCATTAACGAATTCTATAATTGCGACACTTCGTGTGACAGTCTGATGAAGGCTTTGCTTAAGAGTTTAATTGGCCCAGTGTGAGATCTAGAGTGAGTGTGTGAAGTTAGTTAGGTGATGCTGAAGACCTTTATTAGTGAGTGTGCTTTTGTCTTGTGTGAGTAGCTGATCAAAGGTTTGCTAAGGGCACTAAAGGTTATTGTGAATGGGCTTGTGTGTATCTACACTGGGATTTGGCAAAGACGTGTGAGTGTCTGATTTGGAGGCTGATGAAGACAGTTAATTGTGTGTGTGTGTGTGTGTGTGTGTGTCGTGTGTGTGTGTGTGTGTGTGTGTGTGTGTGTGTGTGTGTGTGTGTGTGTGTGTGTGTGTGTGTGTGCGTGTGCGTGTGCGTGTGCGTGTGCGTGTGCGTGTGCGACAATCTACTCTCATCTTCCTGCTCTTCTTCAACTCTTCCTTAATGATGATGTGCATGTGCGCGCATGTTAAGATGTGATGAAGATTTTAATCACCGTAGGCCTCATCTTTTGATTGAGTGCCTCCTCTAGTAGGCCATACTGCAGAAAACCTGGACTGTTTCATCACCCCTCGCCTGCCCTGCCCTGTGTGTGGCGGAGGTCCTTGATGTGTGTAGCCTGTGAGAAGAGAAGAGAAGGGAAGAGAAGGTCCTCTGTGGTCATCACTCCGCCATTTGAATAGCAGAGCAGCAATTGCTCAGCAGTCTAGTAATTAGGAGATGAGGCGTTCAGCAACATTTTGGTGGAACCTGGAACCATGGTGACTGGTGATGCCCTGAGGACGGGTTGGACACAGACACACACACACACACACACACAGACACACACACAGACACACACACACAGACACACACACACAGACACACACACACACACAGAGACACACACACACGCAGACACACACTACAGCGCATGACTGGATGTGATTGATGGCAGGCCGGTGCCATGAGAGGGTTCCTCTGTTCTGGGCCGGCCGGCAGCTCATCCCTGCTGGAGCTCACCGCAGATAGACCCCTCTGGTGCTATTTCAGGCTCAAAGGGGGCCTGTGTGTGTGCGTGTGTGTGTGTGTCTGTGTGTGTCTGTGTGTGTCTGTGTGTGTGAGTGAGCGCGCGCTTGCACCCGCACCACTTATCGGTCAAACCTTTACCCACCTTAGACACACACTTTAATGTGTGCAAGGTAGTGTGTGAGTGTGACCGAATGAGTGTAGTTTTGTGTATGAGAGGGAATGAATTCATGTTTTTTTGAGATGGGGGACTGGGGGAGGGCTGCGTGCATGTGTACGTGCGTTGTTAAAATGTGAATTTTGCCTCGCCAGTGGCTTTCTAGGCAGGCTTGTGAAGTCGCGTTCTGGCCGACAGAGAACCGGGACCTGGTCTCAAACCAGCTGGGGTGTTTATGCTGTAGGTCTGAGCGTTTGCACGGCTTGGTTTTTCTCTGCGAACCTTGGACGACGTGGTTCATCCAGGTAGCACACAGTCACGTGCGGAAAAGTTCTGATCCTGTTATGAATGTGGGTGGTTCGCAGGTAAACGCTTAAGTTTCGAACGTAACTGGTGCGGGCACACGCACCGGCACTTTCCTGGTCGACTTGAAAACGGCATGGGAGGGTTTAGCGCAGGGGTGAGGAACTGTTTTCATTCGAGGGCCACTTACTATGAACACAAACCGGTACTATAAACACAAACCAGGATTTCCCCGTTTACACCAGACCCCACCTTCACTGCCCTGAACATATAACTTAATTATATTGCAAATGTGATTTCTAAGATTCATTTACAAATCATGTGGTATTTCATGTGAAACTGCACATTAAACTGAACATTAAAATGATATTGGGGGCCGGATAAGGCTGCCTCAAGGGCCGGAAACAGTCCTCGAAACATTGGTTCCCCACCCCCAGTTTAGGGCAAGCGTTGGGTGACGCAACGCATGCTCCCCAGCTCTCCTCTCCTGTCCGTTAAAGGGACAGTTTGGTCAATTTCAACATGCAGTTGTATAGCTCACGCTACCCTTGACTTGTCAGTACCTGGTGATACCACATTTTTCGGCTCAGCCCTTTCCGAGATATGAGCAATTCTAATGGGGGCAGCGTTTGTTTACATTTTTTAAAAATGAAACAAAGGCCAACTCCAAATATTTTCCCAAAAGGTACTGCTGTTTGCTAGTTGTCTGCTGATGTTTTATAACCTTTTGGATGTTTTTGGGAATAAATAAAAATGTTTTTTTGAAATGTAAACAAAGAGCTGCCCCCATTACAATGACCAGGATCTCGGAAACGGCTGAAGAAGAAGAAAAAAAAATCTCAGGCACTGACAAGTCCAGGGTAGTGTGAGCATTACAACTGCATGTTGAAATTGACCAAACTGTCCCTTTAAGTTTATCATCAGCAGCCATCAGTGCTCTCTGTCTGTGGCCCCGTTGACAGCGGTGTCTCCTTTGCTCCACTTCCCTCTCTTCCTCTTCCACCTTTTCTCCACTTCCCTCTCTTCCTCTTCCACATTTCCCCACTTCCATCTCTTCCTCTTCCACATTTCCCCACTTCCATCTCTTCCTCTTCCACATTTCTCCACTTCCCTCTCTTCCTCTTCCACATTTCTCCACTTCCATCTCTCCCTCTTCCACATTTCTCCTTTTCTTTGTCGTTCCCATGTGTCTGTCTGATGACACAGAGGGAAGAAGACTTTATGTGTTGTCGGCTGTTTTTCAATAGGCAGACTGCCAAAATGTGCACATTTTCTTTTCTGTGTGTTCAATACTGAGATACTGCATAGTTTAGCATAACCACTGGAAGTAAATGGTACCATTAGTATCAAGCCACAAGTCATCACTGGAGGGAATTAAGTGGCCGTTTTGCATTCTAGTGAATTTTATATTCATCTACTTTCAAGTGCTGTGTGTACAGATGTAAACTAGCTTCTAGCTAACTCTGGTACTAGAACTATCTTGGACATGGTCCCTGGCAAATAAACAAAACTACCGGTATGTACCGGTATTTGATGTTTCATTTGGTACCTACCAACCATAGACTTCCATTGCTACATTAAATATGGCTATATTGTCAAACCAGGCATTGCAAAAGCAGTGAGAAAAATCCTATGTATTCACATATTTTACCAGGGCTTATCTATAGATATTCAATTTCCTGAAATTTCAGGGCCCACTTGGACTACCTTAGTGGCTCACCAGTGGGCCCCGGAACCCTGTTCCCCTTCCTCATAATTTCCATCATCAGCGTTCAGAACTTATCTTGTGTGTGGGAAAAATCATACTCAACTTGACAGTATTGTTGTGGTTCTTAGTTCTAAATTTGTTTTTACTCAAGCTGTCCACACACTATTCTGTTAAACACAAGATATGTCTACTCTACGTTATTCAAAATGAATATCCCAGAATCATTGTGAGAACACATCTGTCAAAAAAATACACAACAGCGGAAAACCGTAGAAAGCAAACAAGTTTTTCAAAATGTGTGCAGGCCATAGGCTTCCAAAAACGTGACTTGTACTGATGAGGCTGTCAGAAAATCAGGGTTCCTGCTCTTCTTTTTGGATGGTATTTTCGAACGATTAGGGTTCCTGCACCTCTTTTTTTCCACTTAAAGCACTGAATACAATTACTACCTGATGCTTCCTCTTCTCTGTGTGTAATTCTGCGTCTTCATGTGCTCCTGTCTTGTCTCTGTAGACAACACCGGCTCGACGTCCTCCTCCTCCTACCGGCCTCCTCCGCGCACCAAGGAGATCCTCATCAATCAGCAGGTGGTCAAGCTCAAGTACTGCTTCACCTGCAAGATCTTCCGCCCGCCGCGCACCTCACACTGCTCCCTCTGCGACAACTGTGTGGGTGAGTTGGCTGTAGTGCGTGTGTGTGCGTGCACACTAAATTTCTCAGTGTTATTTTACCACTTACACAGTAGGACCAACGAGAGGACAACTGTGTGGGTGAGTTCACTGATGTGCGTGCGTTCGTCCGTGCGTGCTTGCGTGCCTGCGTGCAGTCTTTTGCCAGCTGCTGTTCTACATATATGTGCACTCGTAAGAACTCTTCGCTATAGACAATCACTTTTCATTCAATTGCCCAAATCATGACTGAGTAACCTTGTAACTGGTAAATTTTTATCAGTTTCAGATTGTAGGCACAAACGAGTAGATGTAGTGTTTGTGTGTGTGCGAGTAAGTGGGTCTGTGTTTGAGGGGTTATTAAATTCTATTCATGTGTCTACCTGCGTGTGTGTGTGTGTGTTTGTGTGCGTGAATGTACGAGTAAGTGGGTCTGTGTTTGGGGCGTTAATACATTTAATATATGGGTCTACCTGCGAGAATGTTAATGTCTTCTGTAATGTGTGTGTGTGTGTGTGTGTGTGTGTGTGTGTGTGTGTGTGTGTGTGTGTGTGTGTGTGTGTGTGTGTGTGTGTGTGTGTGTGTGTGTGTGTGTGTGTGTGTGTGTGTGTGTGTGTGTGTGTGTGTGTGTGTGTGTGTGTGCGCGCGCCCTCCTTGTCCCTTGGGATAAGGTCTGTCTGCCTGTGTAGCCACGCATGTGCCCATCTGAGCTTGTCTGTGCTTGTTTGTGTGTGTGTCTGTTTTTGTAATGCTCCAGCGCACTGTGTATGTGTGGTGGGCTGTGTGAATGTGTGTTTTTATATGTTGTGTTTTATTTATATGGCCTGTGTTTGAAGCTTGAATGTGTGTGTGTGTTTGTGTGTGTGTGCGTGCATTTGTGTGGTGGTTGCTGCCTGCTGGGTGTTCTTCTCCTGCCTCATTCATATTGATGGGGCATCTGCACTCTGTCTGTCTGTCCTTGCCCTACATGTATCAAGCAGAAAATACACCCTGAAACATTGTGTAACATTTACTGAGTGACAGAGTGAAGGACGAGAATTCCCCTCAGAATGTTACACGGAATGCGTTCTCTCTAATAGATTACATCAGATTACATAACTGTTGTTGGTATCCAAAGGTAGATTTGATTAGGGCTGTCCTAAACGATTATTTTTCTACCGATTAATCTATCAACTATTTTTTTCGAATAGTCAATTAGTCAAACGATTCATTTTTCAAGTACTCTAGCACTTAAATCTTCAAGGAAATTGGGAAAAAAGAAAGAAACCGTTAAAATTAGGTCCCTGAGCTCCCAATGAGCTTTAAATCATGATAGTAGCTTATTTACTTTGAGATACAACGTTCAATTCATATGTGCAGTGCAATTTTAGGTTTCAATAATGTAATAAAGCATTAGAAAAGTAAGTAACAAAGCACTGAATTAAACGAAACGATTTGTCGACTATGAAAATTCTTTCCGAATATTTTTTAAAGTCGATTAGTCACGATTAGACGATTAATCGTCCCAGACCTAGATTTGATGTGCAGTCATGTGATCTCCACTCATACCAAACATTTAAGACTTTTAGGACACAGGTTAATTGTGAGATTACTAAATACATGTATTTAGTAAAATGAGGTAAATATTTACCTTGTATCCCGCTGAATCTTGCTCTTGGCACGTAAGGTACACTAGTGGGATTTTAATTTGCTATTTGATCATCTGTCATCAACTACACGTTTCACACACGTGTATCTGCTCTGTCACTGATCCTAAAATAAGATTTGTTACATTTGGCTTTGAAAAAAATGATATTATATGCTAATGATGTATGATAAAATGATGTTATGATATTACCTTTCTGCCTGCATGTCTACATGCGAGTGTGACTGTGAAATGTGAGCTATATCCAGTACCAATGCTTTGTGTTTTGCCTTTGGATAAAACCTATGATGTGTAACGTGCATATTATAACCAGTACCAATCCACGTTTTTTGTGTGTGTTTGTGTCTTTTTGCAGAGCGGTTTGACCACCACTGTCCATGGGTGGGGAACTGCGTTGGCAAGCGCAACTATCGCTTCTTCTACTGCTTCATCGTCTCCCTCTCCTTCCTCACCGCCTTCATCTTCGGATGCGTCACCACACACCTGGCCTTGCGTACGTACCGTGTACCGTGCACACGCAGGCGCGCGCACACACACACACACACACACACACACACACACACACACACACACACAGACACACAGACACACACACACGCACACACACACATGTGCACACTAAATGGTTTTGACACAACGCTCTAAAGGGGACATTGTGAAGTGAAGTGAAAGCCCAATTGGGAATCTCCAACTCCCATTGTCATTGTGACACAGCACACAAGTGTTCACTGCACACAGCGAAATGGCATTCATGCCTCACCCGTGCAAGGGGGCAGCCCACAATGACGCCCCAAGGGAGCAGTGCAGTGGGACGGTACCATGCTCAGGGTACCTCATTCATGGAGCAGGACTGGGGAGAGCACTGGATAATAACTCACCTCACCAACCTGGTGGGTCGCGAGTCGAACCGGCAACCTTTTGGCTACAAGTCTTACGGCCTAACCGCTTACCCATGACTGACCTTAACATTAAGACAAGAATTGAAAACATTCGTAGTGGTGGTATATCGTGATGTACTGTATATCGTTATCGCGATATAAAGTAATCCATGTTGTGATATACCGGTACCAGTACTAGTCCCAAGTTGTCCTCAAGCTCCTCATTCGACTCTTAGCTAGGCACTACTTATTATATCATTACAGTCTTCTCAAAGCTACACAAACATTTGCATTGATTTTGTAGCTTGACCATGTGTATGATGTGTCTTTGTGTGATAGCGCTGCACCGCTCCTATATTTTGTCCATGTGATGCACACTGTATTTTGTCACACTAGTGGGCAGATATCTCTTCACAATCTGCTAGCTGGCTGTCTGTCCGTTCTGACCGTGCACTAAAAATAATTTGGCCTTCACTCTCGGTTAAACCGGACGAAGCACAACAGCACCCACAGCTCCCTCCCAGCAAATGGGCAAAGGACACAAAAAACGGAAGAGAGGGGGGTTGGGGTGGGGGTGAGGTGCATTTGCACTGTTAAATGCCAATATCAGCAACATTCTCTCACAGTTTTGCCTTACCCTGCATTGTTTAATATGCTCCTTTAATGAGTAAGTAGCTGAGGCTCTAGTGCACCCTCACATTCACATTGTCAAAGCAGGGTCCAGTGGCGTGCACAGACATTTTTGGGGTGGGCAGGTGCTTGAGGGCAGGTGGGGGTGCATGTGGAACTTCTGGGTGGCTTGCGGCTGTAGATGCGATATATGTATTGTATTGGGGCATTATTGTCACACGCTTTTGATTGTGAAGTATTTGTAGCTGATAATTTCACACACATTTCACAATACATTGTGAAAAATCTTTAAATTATGTAATTCAATAATGTTTTAATAATGTAAGTTTAAGAAGCAAATGTAATGTAATTGCTAATACATGTAAGCTGCTTTTTTCAGTTGCTTTACAAAAAAATGTGTAGGCTATTTCTTGGTGTTTGTGTGTGTGTGTGTGTGGGGGGGGGGTGGGGGTGTCATATCCTTCTTCTGAAACTACACAACATGGCCTTTGCATTGATTATGGCTCTAACAGCTCGCTAACTCACCACCGTTCTTGACTAACACATGCTCAGCAGTAGACACTGTACAGGTGGACTCTTGCGGTGCTTAAATACCTGTAAGTGGTTCTGGATAAGAGCAGCAGCAGCAGCAGCTGTGTGTCGTGTACCGTAATGTCATTTCAGAGATGCCACCTGTCTAAGCTGTCCGCTGTGCATTTGTCTCTCTCCCGCAGGCTCCCAGGATGGTAATGGACTGGTGTATGCCCTCCAGGAAAGCCCAGCCAGATATCCTTTAATATGCTACTGCACTGTAGTTTAAAGTTTCAGAATGAAGTCCAGTTGGAGTGCTTCCTGGAACTGTCTAGTTTTTTAAGATGGTGCTCTTTGGTGACAGGCTTGGTTGATTTCAAAAAAGTTTTAGAAATACACTTCCTGACGAAGGCTTCATGCCGAAACGCGTCAAAGTATTTTAATCATGCTATGCCCAACAAAATAAAGGCATTTTAATTTTTACATTGTAGTTTAAAGTTGTTGAATTCATATCAAGTCAAGTGAAAAAATATTTATAAAGCAGTTTAATATTCACCAGCTGACCAAAGTGCTGGACAGGCAGATAAAAGGGCTTGAGGACCCGTTAATCATCAAGATGACAAATAACACAAATCAGTGCAATCAGTGCATATTTTATAATGATCCCTCTGATGTGATCTCCCATGTCTTACTCCACATTTGTTAGTGTGTATTTAAGGGGGAAAGCTATGTGAAACACCTGAGTATAGAACGTCAGTCTGTATTATTTTTACAAGTGTAATGACAAATCAGTTGGATATCATTTTACTTAATTATAATTATCAGTCTTGTTGCTCAGGCCTCATTTTGCTCCAATGTATTACGATGTGTAATGGCAGATCACCAGTTGCAATCTACTGTGATTGTCTCAATGATAGTCCGCTATTTACACATCAGCATTTGGCTTGCAGCACTGACCTACAAAAACGAGGTGGTTTTGCGAAAATATCTGCACTCGCTTGCCAATTCCTGTTTCCCTTTTTGTAACAGTAGGCTGCATGCACGACTGATGAGTCACTTAAACGGTGCTGTGAGTGACTCACTGAGGTTTCGTTAAACGTTGCTCCACCCTACACTTTCTGGTATTTTTATCAGCGTGACCTGAGAACTCAGCTGTGCTTTCTGTGGTTTTAAAGTGGGTGTTTTCTTTTTTTTGCTTTTTTTTGCGTTCCTGTTGAATCCTTAACTCCTCATTGCACTGCGCTGGAGCTTGTGGTTTGCTTTTTCTCGGTCTGGTCTATTCTGGGCCTCTCGGGCTTCCATACCTACCTGGTGGCATCCAATCTCACCACCAATGAAGATGTGAGTATGCATTGCAGACGTAACTTGTTTCTGCAGATGAGAATTGCAGCAAATGCGTCGTGTGTGTGTGCATGTGTGTGTATGTGTGAGTGTGCGCGTGTGCGCGTGTGTGCGTGTGCGTCTGTGCGTATGAGAATTTCTACAAATGCACCTTAGTGCGTCTTGACCAAGGGTGTAACTTTGGCTTTGACATTGGTGGGGACAGGGACCTAATCCCCCCACCCCCACCCCCCAAAACTGCTACAAATGATATACCTTCAGTCGGTGTACAACCGAATCAATCAATGTCACACATTGATAGTTTACATGTCTGTTTACTTCTGCCATGAAACGGGTATCCATGAAACAAAACATTACAATAACAGAAAAAATGTAGGCCTACTTTATTTTCAACTATACAGCATTAAGCAGTTAGCCTAAGTGATTTATATTTAAACAATGAACTTTCCTTCTGCAATGGTGTATTATGCGCTGGTGTTTATGGCTGGTGAGGCACTGACTTTTCCAATTCAGATTTTCAAATATACAGCTACAGTATTAGTAAATATCTGCCAAATAGGCCTACCTATAAGTTTCATATGTCATAGCTTTCTTAACATAAGGTAGGCCTACACATAGGCGGCGCTACAGCAAGACTGTTGGGGAAGCTAAAAAAAAAAAAAAAAAAAAAGGTCATCGGAGAAACGGAACATTTCCATGCGCAACTGCAACACATATCCATTCTGGCTATTATATGTTAAAACGGCTTGCCATATGCACGTGCCGTGCGCCAATGGAACTCTCAAACGCGACAGGCACACACACACGCACACACACACACACACACTGAAGGTATGGGAGGAAGACGGCTAGTTGCCAGACCATGGACTATTATCTCCCAAAAATGTCTCGAGCAATCAAATCATACACCCGAATGTTCAACTTCACCTGTGACTCTTTCTCTCCATCGCCGTCTGCCTGTGTTGTAGTGTGGCGTTGTGATGTTGGATCTGTCACCTGGACAATAAAATGGGCCATGAATGCCATTTCATTGAAAAATGTTGGATAGCTTTTTTTGTTTGTTTGTCATTATGCTAAGGTGCCCGCCGACGTTTTACAAAGGCGCCCTCGTGATAAATCTGCCTCGTGTTATGTTGACGAGGAGTTATTGTGTCACTGTCACAAACATTCTATCATTTGCAGGAGGAGTACCATCACAAATATGTGATTAGAATTTTGCCCAAATTTTGAGTTCTCATTATGATGTCATAATGTCTTTGCGAGATTTTTAACACAGACGTCTATGGGAGCTGTAGAGTGTTCCAGTAAAATTCTAGAAGCACCTCTAGAAATTCCTTACTCCTCAAAGGGTTAACATATTGACAGCCATTGGATATTCAACTGCACAACAGTCTCTGCAGTTAGTTGTGCCATCGTAGACAACTTGATTCATAGATAACGAGTTTGCCCTGCTAACGGGCTGTGTTCCAAACGTCATTTCATTAGCGAGTGATAGTGTGACTTACAGATTTCTTTGAAAAGTAGCTCAGTATGTCCACTTTTTTTCTTTTGCCTGCCATCTCACTTGGCAGTCATGTGCCCGTGTCACCCACGTTGCACCAAAGATTCTGGAACGTTAGCCTGCCAGAGTAATTTAATAAGACGTACCGTGTGGTAACACCACTGATTAGCGCAGTGATAGAACCTACCGAAAAGACCTCAGCTTCTTCTTTTTTTTTTGGCGCTCCTGCCTCCTAGCAACCATACACAACCTAGAGTCTCACGTGAAAGAAGGGGAAGGCACAGCCAATCAGATTGGTCGTCAGCCTTTGGCAAAGGACTTTTGGTTAACCCTTTCTTCGCCGCAATGCGAATGAGACGGGAGAGCGTTTTATCCCCCCCAGCCCCAGTGATCAAATTGGTGCGGACAAACGATAATCGCTGGATATTGGTGGGGACGCGTCCCTTATATCCATGCCGAAATTACGCCCATGGTGTGTGTGTGTGTGTGTGTGTGTGTGTGTGTGTGTGTGTGTGTGTGTGTGTGTGTGTGTGTGTCTGTGTCTGTGTCTGTGTCTGTGTCTGTGTCTGTGTGTGTGTGTGTGTCCAGATCAAAGGCTCCTGGTCAGGCAAGAGTGGCTCCGAGGACACGGGGAATCCCTACAGCCACAACAGCATGCTGGGGAACTGCTGCTCCGTGCTGTGTGGACCAATGCCACCCAGGTCAGCTAAGCAGATTGGCCACTTTGCTCTTTTGCTCTCTGTTGTATGTGCGTGTGTGTCTCTCTCGCTCTCTGTCACACGCTCTCTCGCATGCTCTCTCTCTCTTCCTCCTGATGTCTCTGTGTGTACGTGTTTCTCTCTTCTCCACACTCTCTCTGTCTCCCTGTATGTCTCTCTCTCTCTCTCTCTATCTCTCTCTCTCTCTCTCTCTCTCTCTCTCTCTCTCTCTCTCTCGCTTTCTCTCTCTCGCTTTCTTTCATTCCCTCTCCTCTTTTTCTCCCTTCTGCTCTCTCTCTCTCTCTCTCTCTCTCTCTCTCTCTCTCTCTCTCTCTCTCACACACATGCAACCTTTCACTCTCCTCTCTTCCCCCCCCCCTCTGCACACCTTCTTTTCTTTTTCTTCTTGTTTGGATTGGCTGCCATGGTAACCTATGCATATGTGTCTCTCACCCCCCCACCACCACCACCCCTTTCCTCTCCACAGCTTGATTGACAGGCGAGGCTACGTGTCGGAGGATGCCGTCCAGTGTGTTTCTGTGGATATCCAGCTGCCAGCCGCTGCCAAAACAGACCTCAATGTGGTAGGCAAAACAGCGGCCCTGTGAGGTTGCTAGGAGACCACCCTACACACCCCACCCACCCCCGCTTTGACCTGACCAAACCCCTATGACCTCTGGGTGACCTTTGCAATCCCTCCCACAACACCCTGTCATACTCCCGCTCATTCATCCTAATTATTTCAAAGACCTGAACGGTGAATGCCTTCACCGTCCCCTCAGTATTTACGTTGTGCCCACCCCATCCCTACCCCCAGCCCGACCTTGTCCATGCATCCTTGTGCTCGTGTGTGTGTGTGTTACCTGCTGGACCGATGACTCTTGCCAAGAGATCACACACACACACACACACATCCACACACGTACAGACAAAAATCCAACAATGCTGTGGACGTTGTTTTAATCGGTGAAGTGGAGGGAAAGTGTGTGGCCAAGGGAAGGATATAGAGGGAGAGAGAGAATCCATGTGGGCCATCTGACGGCTGCAGTGCAGTGCAGTGCAATTTCGCTAGCTAGCTAGCTAACCGTGCTAACATGCTAATCTGGCCAAAGACACTCAGCGCTCAGGGAGCATCCACGTCCTGTTGCTGCTTTATTTGTTTGTTTGTTACCTGGATTTATATGTTTGTTTTGGTCATTATTTTTGTATGTTTTTTTTTTTTTTTTGTCAGAGGTTCATTTGCCAGTTTTTGGTTTTTGTTTTGTATTTTTAAAGCTTGGTTATTTTGTGCGTGCCTCTTTTTGGTTTTGTTTTGTTGTCTGTGTAAACGTGCCGTTGTAGAGGGTAATGGAGAGAGACACGCTGTGTGTGTGCGTGTGTGTTTGTGTAGTACACTGTGGTTGCTAGGGGCAACTGAGGGTAAGCTTGGGTAGCCACCCAGCTGTGAATGTACTAACCACACGTCGCTGCTGCAGGGCAGAGGCGCGCAAGTGTGTGTGCGTGCGTGTGTGTGTGTTTAATGACAGCTGACTTGGGATCAGTATCAGTAGAGTTTGCGGGAAATAGAAACTAAAGAGGAACCGAGAGCAGTGGTTCTGTGCACACACAGATTTCCCGCCATGACTTGTGCACTTTTGCATACACACACACACTCACTTGACCACACAGAATACAAATATGCTGCAGGTCTTTGTATAGGCTCTCTGGAGTGAATGGGGAAGTGATGTGTGATATGTGATGTGTGTGC